>NW_027131704.1:0-27716 GCF_026122565.2 Emydura macquarii macquarii
TTGAGCTTTTACTATCAAAGCCAATACGGCAAAAACAACGAGGGTTCCGCGGCACTCTAAAGACTTTAGTCTTTAGAGTGTCGCGGAACCCTCGTTGCCGAAAACAATGTAGATGCTTCTACACTTTGAGCTTTCTTATCAAAGCCAATATGGCAAAAACAATGAGGGTTCCGCGACACTTTAGTCTTTAGAGTGCCGCGGAACCCACGTTGCCGAGAACAATGTAGATGCTTCTACACTTTGAGCTTTTGTTATCAAAGGCAATATGGAAAAAACAACGAGGGTTCCGCGGCACTTTAGTCTTTAGAGTGCCGCGGAACACTCGTTGCCAAAAACAATGTAGATGCTTCTACACTTTGAGCTTTTGTTATCAAAGCCAATATGGCAAAAACAACGAGGGTTCCGCGGCACTCTAAAAACTTTAGTCTTTAGAGTGCCGCGGAACCCTCGTTGCCGAAAACAATGTAGATGCTTCAACACTTTGAGCTTTTGTTATCAAAGCCAATATGGCAAAAACAATGAGGGTTCCGCGGCACTTTAGTCTTTAGAGTGCCGCGGAACACTCGTTTCCGAAAACAATGTAGATGCTTCTACACTTTGAGCTTTTGTTATCAAAGCCAATATGGCAAAAACAACGACGGTTCCGCGGCACTTTTGTCTTTAGAGTGCCGCGGAACCCTCGTTGCCGAAAACAATGTAGATGCTTCTACATTTTGAGCTTTTGTTATCAAAGCCAATATGGCAAAAACAACGAGGGTTCCGCTGCACTTTAGTCTTTAGAGTACCGCGGAACCCTCGTTGCCGAAAATAATGTAGATGCTTCTACACTTTGAGCTTTTATTATCAAAGCCAATATGGCAAAAACAACGAGGGTTCCGTGGCACTCTAAAGACTTTAGTCTTTAGAGTGCCGCGGAACCCTCGTTGACGAAAACAATGGAGATGCTTCTACACTTTGAGCTTTTGTTATCAAAGCCAATATGGCAAAAACAACGACGTTTCCGAGGCACTTTAGTTTTTAGAGTGCCGCGGAACCCTCGTTGCCGAGAACAATGTAGATGCTTCTACATCTTGAGCTTTTGTTATCAAAGCCAATATGACAAAAACAACAAGAGTTCGGCGGCACTCTAAAGACTTTAGTCTTTAGAGTCCCGCGGAACTCTCGTTGCCGAAAACAATGGAGATGCTTCTACACTTTGAGCTTTTGGTATCAAAGCCAATATGGCAAAAACAAAGAGGGTTCGGCGGCACTTTTGTCTGTAGAGTGCCTCGGAACCCTCGTTGCCGAAAACAATGTATATGCTTCTACACTTTGAGCTTTTATTATCAAAGCCAATATGGCAAAAACAACGAGGGTTCCGCGGCACTCTAAAAACTTAAGTCTTTAGAGTGCCGCGGAACCCTCGTTGACGAAAACAATGTAGATGCTTCTACACTTTGAGCTTTTGTTATCAAAGCCAATATGGCAAAAACAAAGAGGGTTCGGCGGCACTTTTGTCTTTAGAGTGCCGCGGAACCCTCGTTGCCGAAAACAATGTAGATGCTTCTACACTTTGAGCTTTTACTATCAAAGCCAATACGGCAAAAACAACGAGGGTTCCGCGGCACTCTAAAGACTTTAGTCTTTAGAGTGTCGCGGAACCCTCGTTGCCGAAAACAATGTAGATGCTTCTACACTTTGAGCTTTTGTTATCAAAGCCAATATGGCAAAAACAATGAGGGTTCCGCGACACTTTAGTCTTTAGAGTGCCGCGGAACCCACGTTGCCGAGAACAATGTAGATGCTTCTACACTTTGAGCTTTTGTTATCAAAGCCAATATGGCAAAAACAACGAGGGTTCTGCGTCACTTTAGTCTTTAGAGTGCCGCGGAACACTCGTTGCCGAAAACAATGTAGATGCTTCTACACTTTGAGCTTTTGTTATCAAAGCCAATATGGCAAAAACAAAGAGGGTTCGGCGGCACTTTAGTCTTTAGAGTGCCGCGGAACCCTCGTTGCCGAAAACAATGTAGATGCTTCTACACTTTGAGCTTTTATTATCAAAGCCAATATGGCAAAACAACGAGGGTTCCGTGGCACTCTAAAGACTTTAGTCTTTAGAGTGCCGCGGAACCCTCGTTGACGAAAACAATGTAGATGCTTCTACACTTTGAGCTTTTGTTATCAAAGCCAATATGGCAAAAACAAAGAGGGTTCGGCGGCACTTTTGTCTTTAGAGTGCCGCGGAACCCTCGTTGCCGAAAACAATGTAGATGCTTCTACACTTTGAGCTTTTACTATCAAAGCCAATACGGCAAAAACAACGAGGGTTCCGCGGCACTCTAAAGACTTTAGTCTTTAGAGTGTCGCGGAACCCTCGTTGCCGAAAACAATGTAGATGCTTCTACACTTTGAGCTTTTCTTATCAAAGCCAATATGGCAAAAACAATGAGGGTTCCGCGACACTTTAGTCTTTAGAGTGCCGCGGAACCCACGTTGCCGAGAACAATGTAGATGCTTCTACACTTTGAGCTTTTGTTATCAAAGCCAATATGGCAAAAACAACGAGGGTTCTGCGTCACTTTAGTCTTTAGAGTGCCGCGGAACACTAGTTGCCGAAAACAATGTAGATGCTTCTACACTTTGAGCTTTTGTTATCAAAGCCAATATGGCAAAAACAAAGAGGGTTCGGCGGCACTTTTGTCTTTAGAGTGCCGCGGAACCCTCGTTGCCGAAAACAATGTAGATGCTTCTACACTTTGAGCTTTTGTTATCAAAGCCAATATGGCAAAAACAACGTGGGTTCCGAGGCACTATAAAGACTTTAGTCTTTAGAGAGGCGCGGAACCCTCGTTGCCGAAAACAATGTAGATGCTTCTACACTTTGAGCTTTTCTTATCAAAGCCAATATGGCAAAAACAATGAGGGTTCCGCGACACTTTAGTCTTTAGAGTGCCGCGGAACCCACGTTGCCGAGAACAATGTAGATGCTTCTACACTTTGAGCTTTTGTTATCAAAGCCAATATGGCAAAAACAACGAGGGTTCCGCGACACTTTAGTCTTTAGAGTGCCGCGGAACCTCGTTGCCGAAAACAATGTAGATGCTTCTACACTTTGAGCTTTTGTTATCAAAGCCAATATGGCAAAAACAACGAGGGTTCTGCGGCACTTTAGTCTTTAGAGTGCCGCGGAACCTCGTTGCCGAAAACAATGTAGATGCTTCTACACTTTGAGCTTTTGTTATCAAAGCCAATATGGCAAAAACAACGAGGGTTCCGCGGCACTTTAGTCTTTAGAGTGCCGCGGAACCCTCGTTGCCGAAAACAATGTAGATGCTTCTACACTTTGAGCTTTTGTTATCAAAGACAATATGGCAAAACAACGAGGGTTCTGCGGCACTTTAGTCTTTAGAGTGCCGCGGAACCCTCGTTGGCGACAACAATGTAGATGCTTCTACACTTTGAGCTTTTGGTTTAAAAGACAATATGGCAAAAACAACGAGGGTTCCGGGGCACTCTAAAGACTTTAGTCTTTAGAGTGCCGCGGAACCCCTCGTTGCCGAAAACAATGTAGATGCTTCTACACTTTGAGCTTTTGTTATCAAAGCCAATATGGCAAAAACAACGAGGGTTCTGCGTCACTTTAGTCTTTAGAGTGCCGCGGAACACTCGTTGCCGAAAACAATGTAGATGCTTCTACACTTTGAGCTTTTGTTATCAAAGCCAATATGGCAAAAACAACGAGGGTTCCGCGGCACTTTAGTCTTTAGAGTGCCGCGGAACCCTCGTTGCCGAAAACAATGTAGATGCTTCTACACTTTGAGCTTTTGTTATCAAAGCCAATATGGCAAAAACAACGAGGGTTCCGCGGCACTTTAGTCTTTAGTCTTTAGAGTGCCGCGGAACCCTCGTTGCCGAAAACAATGTAGATGCTTCTACACTTTGAGCTTTTGTTATCAAAGCCAATATGGCAAAAACAACGAGGGTTCCGTGGCACTCTAAAGACTTTAGTCTTTAGAGTGCCGCGGAACCCTCGTTGACGAAAACAATGTAGATGCTTCTACACTTTGAGCTTTTGTTATCAAAGCCAATATGGCAAAAACAACGACGTTTCCGCGGCACTTTAGTTTTTAGAGTGCCGCGGAACCCTCGTTGCCGAGAACAATGTAGATGCTTCTACATCTTGAGCTTTTGTTATCAAAGCCAATATGGCAAAAACAACAAGAGTTCGGCGGCACTCTAAAGACTTTAGTCTTTAGAGTCCCGCGGAACTCTCGTTGCCGAAAACAATGGAGATGCTTCTACACTTTGAGCTTTTGGTATCAAAGCCAATATGGCAAAAACAACGAGGGTTCCACTGCACTTTAGTCTTTAGAGTGCCGCGGAACCCTCGTTGCCGAAAACAATGTAGATGCTTCTACACTTTGAGCTTTTGTTATCAAAGCCAATATGGCAAAACAAAGAGGGTTCGGCGGCACTTTTGTCTTTAGAGTGCCGCGGAACCCTCGTTGCCGAAAACAATGTAGATGCTTCTACACTTTGAGCTTTTATTATCAAAGCCAATATGGCAAAAACAACGAGGGTTCCGTGGCACTCAAAAGTTTTTTGTCTTTAGAGTGCCGCGGAACCCTCGTTGACGAAAACAATGTAGATGCTTCTACACTTTGAGCTTTTGTTATCAAAGCCAATATGGCAAAAACAATGAGGGTTCCGCGGCACTTTAGTCTTTAGAGTGCCGCGGAACCCTCGTTGCCGAAAACAATGTAGATGCTTCTACACTTTGAGCTTTTGTTATCAAAGCCAATATGGCAAAAACAACGAGGGTTCCGCGGCACTTTAGTATTTACAGTGCCGCGGAACCCTCGTTGCCGAAAACCATGTAGATGGTTCTACACTTTGAGCTTTTGTTATCAAAGCCAATACGGCAAATACAACGAGGGTTCCGTGGCACTCTAAAGACTTTAGTCTTTAGAGTCCCGCGGAACTCTCGTTGCCGAGAACAATGGAGATGCTTCTACACTTTGAGCTTTTGGTATCAAAGCCAATATGGCAAAAACAACGAGGGTTCCACTGCACTTTAGTCTTTAGAGTGCCGCGGAACCCTCGTTGCCGAAAACAATGTAGATGCTTCTACACTTTGAGCTTTTGTTATCAAAGCCAATATGGCAAAAACAAAGAGGGTTCGGCGGCACTTTTGTCTTTAGAGTGCCGCGGAACCCTCGTTGCCGAAAACAATGTAGATGCTTCTACACTTTGAGCTTTTGTTATCAAAGCCAATATGGCAAAAACAACGAGGGTTCCACTGCACTTTAGTCTTTAGAGTGCCGCGGAACCCTCGTTGCCGAAAACAATGTAGATGCTTCTACACTTTGAGCTTTTATTATCAAAGCCAATATGGCAAAAACAACGAGGGTTCCGCGGCACTCTAAAGACTTTTGTCTTTAGAGTGCCGCGGAACCCTCGTTGCCGAAAACAATGTAGATGCTTCTACACTTTGAGCTTTTGTTATGAAAGCCAATATGGCAATAACAACGACGGTTCCGCGGCACTCTAAAGACTTTAGTCTTTAGAGTGCCGCGGAACCCTCGTTGCCGAGAACAATGTAGATGCTTCTACACTTTGAGCTTTTCTTATCAAAGCCAATATGGCAAAAACAACGAGGGTTCCGTGGCACTTTAGTCTTTAGAGTGCCGCGGAACCTCGTTGCCGAAAACAATGTAGATGCTTCTACACTTTAAGCTTTTGTTATCAAAGCCAATATGGCAAAAACAACGAGGGTTCTGCGGCACTTTAGTCTTTAGAGTCCCGCGGAACTCTCGTTGCCATAAACAATGAAAATGCTTCTACACTTTGAGCTTTTGTTATCAACGCCAATACGGCAAAAAAAACCCGGGTTCGGCGGCACTCTAAAGACTTCAGTCTTTAGTGTGCCGCGGAACCCTCATTGTCGAGAACAATGTAGATGCTTCTACACCTTGAGCTTTTGTTATCAAAGCCAATATGTCAAAAACAACGAGGGTTCTTCGGCACTTTAGTCTTTAGAGTGCTGCGGAACCCTCGTGTTGGGTTCCAATGCTGATAGCAGAGGACGAGGGAGGATTCCACTGCTGATGGCAGAGGATGCGGGACGGATAAAGCACAACAACCAATATGATTGCAAGCAGAATCGTTTATTCCATCTTGTTCTCCAGCTTATATACCTTTTTATCATCTCTGCATACAATGGTCACACAATTGCTGATTGGCTATTATATAATTTCACACACTTAGCATGGGAACAGCTTACATATTATTGGTAGCTTCTTAGCTTACACAACTATCTTGTTTACGACCTTGGATACTTTCTACTATCTAGTGGATGGCGGCCAAGTCCGCGGAACTCGCCGCCAGTGAGGCGCCTGAGTGAAAGTGGCTACCTTCCAGCTCCCTGTATGCAGCCTCACTTGACCCGGTGTCCACCACCGGGCCTGCTGTAAGTTTCCACTTAGGTAGCCATCAGGTCAGGGTACAAATAATACACTCCCACATCTCCCCCCTTTCTTTTAAATATGCGCTCAACAAAACACTCCAAACTACCTTGCAATAAGCAAATAAAACAGGGGACACAAATAAGGAAGAGGAGTACAATTCCCAAAATAATTATCCCCGTATAACAAAATAAAACAAACCAAAAGGGCCAGCCAAAGCTGCTAAGCCACTCCCATAAGGGATTATGAGTTTGCGTAATCTTATGCATATTTTTTGCAAGGCATTGCAATAAAGCATGAACAAAATATAACTGATCTGATAAATTCATACAACACATGCCTTCAAAATCCTCACAACCGTGTCCCTGTGCCAACAAAAAAATCGATAGCTGCACGATTCTGCAGCCATTAGGTCAGCATATGGATAATATACCCCCACAGCTCCCCCCTTTCTTTTACACTTCCCAGCATCTGGTCAGTGTGAGACCCTGAAGACATGCTTTTTTACATATTTATACAAACAAGACAAAAAAATTACATATGCATAAATTTTTGATACTTATAGGTATATTCAAAATATTACTACTATTACCATTAACTTATACATTTCTAGTTTAAAAAATATACATAACAAATAACATATGAACAAAAAATTTCTACTTTTCTATTAAAGTTGTCTGATCTCTCCCTCAGAAGACTATATGACTAATTAAAACTAGTTGGCTCTCTCCTTACCCTGTCTCTGACCCTGGCAAAAAATCAAACACTATGGGAAAAGGAAGGGGGGTGATTTCAGCAAAGAGCAGAACACTCAAAAAACTAAAATAAAGTGACTATAATCAAACAGACAATTATTATCCTACAATCCCCACTTTGAGCCATACTGTATACCAGTGTGGCTCACTTATAAACCTGAGCTAACTTTTGCTTAAATTTAATAATTTCAATTTAAGTTAACATTTGCACGACAGGCACTCTGGCCTTAACAAACCAACTAAAAACAGAGCAAACAGAGGGCAAAGTACCCAAACACTAAAAACAACAACAGGTAAAAATAACAATAAAACAAATTATACACACAAACAATTACGTAAGCCAGAATAAATTTGGTAGCCATAAAATTAAGGCATAAAATAAATCTGTGAAACCCCATGACATATCATCTTGGGAAATGGTATAGAATAATGATGCGATTTGTAAAATGTCATATGCATTAAATTAGTAGTTCTTTTAGTAATTTTGACTGAATTGTCCATAGTCAAATGATTTAAATCAGATTGTCTATCAGCCTGCAGCAATTAATTACAATTGATTATTTACATATTTACAGACCAATTATTTGGGAGAAGGGCCTGTTTTTCCTTCAGAAGGCTGCAAAAAAAAAAAAAAAATCAAAAATTCTCTTCCTATAACACTTTTCACACTTTTAACTGTCCCTCCAAACTCTGTAGTGTTAACTTCTCAATCTCTTTACTACATGGTGTTTAACACAATCAGAACCACGGGTATACCTTCTTCAAAATGCAAGGGAACATGACTGCAAATTCAACAGTTAGACACATTGAAATCTGTTTGTAATTGAATAATTAATTATAAAGATGTGTCTGTATAGTCCAAGAAGCATTGTCTTTTATGGTTTAGTTGCTTGGGTTGTAATTGTACCTCAAAGTCATCAGGTTGTTGGTCTTCTTCCCCATGGACCTTGGGGATTTCCTCGACAGGTGTACCGTTAATCAGGAACTTGGATCAAAATAAAGTCATCCAGATAAGGCCAATACAGAACATCCAAAAGATCACTAGCCATACCCATTTAGGGAACCAGTGATCTGGGGAGTTTTTAAGTCTTTGGTGGTAGGGATGACATCGTGGTATATCCTCTTCGCTCTGGAGTGGTTTCAAATCCTCTTCGCTCTGGAGTGGTTTCAAATCCTCTTCGCTCTGGAGTGGTTTTAAATCCTTTTCGCTCTGGAGTGGCAAATCCTTTTCTTGAGCAGGGGAGAGGTTACAAGCACTTGCACCCTGTTCCACTGACCTTGTCATTACAGGTGCAGAGGTTCTTTTACAGTGTTAGGCATGTATTCAGGACTGGTAACCTTGGCACTTTACAACAGTGTTGGTGGTGAGAAATACCTGGAGTGGGCCTTTCCAACGTAGTTTCAGGGCTGTCTGTCTTGGTGGACCTTTACGTGAATCCAATCACTGGGCTGTAGATCATGACATGCTTTTTGAGGGTCTTGGGGAAAGGCTTCTTGGACCTGTGAACAAAAAGCCTTAACACACTTCATTAATGCTTGACAATAAGTCAAATCAGTTTCATCAGCTAAATTAATATCCATTAGGTGAGTTGATACTGGTAGAGAGCTAGAAAGCCTCACGGGTCAGCCCATTAGGATCTTGTGTGGTAATAGTTCAGTCTTTCTGTTACATGATGATTTTATACTTATAAGGGCTAAAGGCAGGGCATTTGGCCATTTGAGGCTGGTTTTATGGCAAATTTTGGCTAGTTTATTTTTTTTTAGAACACCATTCTGTTTTTTCACTGCCCCTGCAGACTGAGGGTGATGTGGGCAATAAAAGTTCTGTTGGATATCAAGAGCCTTGCAAACTTCTTTTATAACTTGACCTGTTACTGTTGGTAGACAGAGGGATCCCAAAGCAAGGGATAAATTCCTTCACAAGCCTTTCGCTGACTATAATAGTGTCAGCCTTTGCACATGGGTAAACTTTTACCCATTCAAAAATAAACATACAATTACTAATACATATTAGACTGAACCAATATAAACACAAAACAACATAAATATGGCCTAAAATGCAGAAAGGACTGCAGCCTTAACAGCAGAGTCTGTTAAAACATACCAATAAACTAAGCATTTAACAACAACAATAATAAAAAATAACTATACAACATTTATAAAACAGCAACATAAAATTCATTTAATATGGAAGCCTCCCAAAGTGGGGAAGCCTTTTTGTTTTCAGAGTTAACCATAATTATGGACAACACCAAAGGCATAATGGGAATCAATGAAAACATTAACAAATTTACCTTCGGTCAGGATACAAACTGTAGTTACAGGAAAAAAAAATTAGCTTCTTGATCAGGGTTCACAGAAGGGAAAGGGTTACTTTTAATTACCTCATGTTAAAAACAAACAGCATAATCAGCCACAAGAATACCTTTAAAATTTCTTTGACAGGAGCCAATAACATAGAAAATCAATTTTGGGTTCTACAAAGGGTGGATAACAATGAGGCAGGATCAAAAACTGGACATCGGGTGAGTATAATATGACCTGCAAACAACAAAAGAATTTTATATTTTGTTAAACAAATATGAGGTACAAAAATAATAAGTGGAGAACCAAAAATCAAAGTTTCCGAGGTTTTACCCAAGGCAGCTACAGCTGCAATGGCACGGAGACAAGGTGGAAGCCCTGCAGCTACAGGGTCCATGGCATTACTGTAACAGGCAATGATCTTATACTTATCCCCACACAATCTTACACAAAGCAATAAATATTTTCCAGGTTTTCTAACAGAAAAAATTGGGGTGTATCAGAGGATTCAAGTAGGCACAATGATTCCTTGTTTAAGGAGAGATGTAATCACAGGACATATTCCTTTTGTATGCTGGATATTTCAAAATCCTGTCCCTATTCAAGAAATACAGCCAAAATAGAATTTTCATTTTCACAAGGAAAATAACAAATTAATCCCATCTGGTAAACAATAAATAATACAATCAAATTTTACAATATAAATGTCTACCTACCAGGTTAACTAAAAAATAAAAACTTAAAAGAAAAGCATACTAATTAAAAATAAATCTCAAAGAAACAGATAGTGGTTTAGACACTAGATGCGGCATTAATTGGTTTACATTCTTCCTTGATAAGGGAATAGAGAAAACTCCTAAACTTTTAAGGTGGATCTGCTGACTTCAGTGTCTAGAAAGTGTTTATAAAACATTTTACTGGTTTTCCATCAATAAAACAAAACACATAAAAACCTGATTAATCTATTAACAAAAAGGGTGCATTAATAAAGTTACCATTTCCCAGGCTGTCCTAATATAAAGGTTGAGTCTGGTCTCGGGGAGGAGGTGGTGGTGGCCCAAATGTCCACTCCGACTGGCCAGATCGTCTTGGACATTCTGCTTTCCAGTGTCCCAACTGTCCACAATAGTGGCAGGAGGAATCCCCTGGGGCCAAAAAGGTACCACGTCCTACTCCCCAACCCCGGCCCCGACCTCTCTAAATACTCTTTATCTAAATTTTCACTTTTTCCTTTTTGGAGTCCTTTAGACTCCTTACGCGGGACTTATGCAGTCTTTCTTTAGAATTTTCACCCTGTCTGCATTCTATCTTCGGCCCCCTTTCTCCTTTTGGCCATAAACCATGTTGTTCGAACCAAAATGCTTAAGGGCCCGATCCTTATTTTTTACAATTTCCCATTATGTTTACCCACTCCCTCCCCCTCTCTCAAAGGTTTTTAAAAACAAGAGAAGAGAAACGGAGAGAGAGATAAGGAGAGAGAAACAGAGAAGAAAAAGAAAGGAAAAAAAAATGTCCTCTCTCTCTCTTGAAACACTTAAGGTAGCACCTAATTACAAACAGTTTTTAAGATCCTTTTCACACACTTATTATACCACATAAGAGAAGTCTGACTGCCACTCAGTACTTCTGTACTTCTTCAGAGAAACCTGCCACTTATTATTTCTTTCATTTCCCATGGTAGAGGTCTCTTTAGGAGTCTTATTTTCCTATGTGCCAGTATTTATCACACGCTTCGGCCATCACCGACCAATCTCCTCGCGGAGGTATGGAACTGCGGTCCAGGTCTCCACACTCACTTCGTTCCCTACTGGCAATACATGAGGCGTCTCATTTCCCACTTGAAATATTTCTCTCACTGCCGCTTGTACCCCCGCTTCAGCCGCAAGGTTCTTCACCATCCTCCTTGCCTTATTCCAGGTCTGACTTAAGGCAAAGGCTTCCTTGTTGCCATGGGCTACCGACTCCCATAGGTCGGAGCCCAAGTATTCCCAGACAGTCTTATCAAATACAGTACTTGATTTTACAAAAATTCCCTTTCTTTGTTTCCACTTCAATAAGCAAGATAATTTATCCGGGGACACCTTTTCCCCTTGGCGCTCCGCGATACATATAAAAAATTCAAGCACCGTTTTTTCTTCAGCTGATGCAGCGTTTCCCATACTTAATTAATTAGCCGCTCACCTTTGAGCTCAAACACGTCCCTCTCGGACGACCACGCCTCTGGACGACCACGTCTCTCTCGGACGACCACGTCTCTGGGCGAACACGTCTGCCTCTGGGCGACCACGCCTGCCTCTCTGGGCGACCACGCCTGCCTCTGGGCGACCACGCCTGCCTCTGGGCGACCACGCCTGCCTCTCTGGGCGACCACGCCTGCCTCTGGGCAACCAGGAGCTGCCTTCACCGCAGTATCTCCTGTGAGCTCATACACGTCCCTCTTGGACGACCAGGAGCTGCGTCCAGCGCAGTACCTCCTGCAGCGGCTATAACTCCCGCGTTTCTTCTCCCTGCCCGACGCACAATCCAATCCACTTGAATTGCAATCACGTCGGGGTCACCATTTGTTGGGTTCCAATGCTGATAGCAGAGGACGAGGGAGGATTCCACTGCTGATGGCAGAGGATGCGGGACGGATAAAGCACAACAACCAATATGATTGCAAGCAGAATCGTTTATTCCATCTTGTTCTCCAGCTTATATACCTTTTTATCATCTCTGCATACAATGGTCACACAATTGCTGATTGGCTATTATATAATTTCACACACTTAGCATGGGAACAGCTTACATATTATTGGTAGCTTCTTAGCTTACACAACTATCTTGTTTACGACCTTGGATACTTTCTACTATCTAGTGGATGGCGGCCAAGTCCGCGGAACTCGCCGCCAGTGAGGCGCCTGAGTGAAAGTGGCTACCTTCCAGCTCCCTGTATGCAGCCTCACTTGACCCGGTGTCCACCACCGGGCCTGCTGTAAGTTTCCACTTAGGTAGCCATCAGGTCAGGGTACAAATAATACACTCCCACAGTAGATGCTTCTACACTTTGAGCTTTTACTATCAAAGCCAATACGGCAAAAACAACGATGGTTCCGCGGCACTCTAAAGACTTTAGTCTTTAGAGTGTCGCGGAACCTCGTTGCCGAAAACAATGTAGATGCTTCTACACTTTGAACTTTTGTTATCAAAGCCAATATGGCAAAAACAATGAGGGTTCCGCGACACTTTAGTCTTTAGAGTGCCGCGGAACCCACGTTGCCGAGAACAATGTAGATGCTTCTACACTTTGAGCTTTTGTTATCAAAGCCAATATGGCAAAAACAATAAGGGTTCCGCGACACTTTAGTCTTTAGAGTGCCGCGGAACCTTCGTTGCCGAGAACAATGTAGATCCTTCTACACCTTGACCGTTTGTTATCAAAGCCAATATGGCAAAAACAATGAGGGTTCTGCGGCACTTTAGTCTTTACAGTGCCGCGGAACCCTCGTTGCCGAAAACAATGTAGATGCTTCTACACTTTGAGCTTTTGTTATCAAAGCCAATATGGCAAAAACAACGAGGGTTCCGCGGATCTCTAAAGACTTTAGTCGTTAGAGTGCCGCGGAACACTCGTTGCCGAAAACAATGTAGATGCTTCTACACTTTGAGCTTTTGTTATGAAAGCCAATATGGCAATAACAACGAGGGTTCCGCGGCACTCTAAAGACTTTAGTCTTTAGAGTGCCGCGGAACCCCTCGTTGCCGAGAACAATGTAGATGCTTCTACACCTTGAGCTTTTCTTATCAAAGCCAATACGGCAAAAACAACGAGGGTTCTGCGGCACTTTAATCTTTAGAGTGCCGCGGAACCCTCGTTGCCGAAAAAAATGTAGATGCTTCTACACTTTAAGCTTTTGTTATCAAAGCCAATATGGCAAAAACAACGAGGGTTCTGCGGCACTTTAGTCTTTAGAGTGCCGCGGAACCCTCGTTGCCGAAAACAACGAAGATGCTTCTACACTTTGAGCTTTTGTTATCAAAGCCAATACGGCAAAAACAACCAGGGTTTCGCGGCACTCTAAAGACTTCAGTCTTTAGAGTGCCGCGGAACCCTCGTTGCCGAAAACAATGTAGATGCTTCTACACTTTGAGCTTTTGTTATCAAAGCCAATATGGCAAAAAGAACGAGGGTTCTGCGTCACTTTAGTCTTTAGAGTGCCGCGGAACACTCGTTGCCGAAAACAATGGAGATGCTTCTACACTTTGAGCTTTTGTTATCAAAGCCAATATGGCAAAAACAACGAGGCTTCCGCGGCACTGTAAAGACTTTAGTCTTTAGAGTGCCGCGGAACCCTCGTTGCCGAAAACAATGTAGATGCTTCTACACTTTGAGCTTTTGTTATCAAAGCCAATATGGCAAAAACAACAGGGTTCTGCGGCACTCTAAAGACTTTAGTCTTTAGAGTGCCGCGGAACCCTCGTTGCCGAAAACAATGTAGATGCTTCTACACTTTGAGCTTTTGTTATCAAAGCCAATATGGCAAAAACAACAAGGGTTCTGCGTTACTTTAGTCTTTACAGTGCCGCGGAGCCCTCGTTGCCGAAAACAATGTAGATGCTTCTACACTTTGAGCTTTTGTTATCAAAGCCAATATGGCAAAAACAACGAGGGTTCTGTGGAACTTTAGTCTTTAGAGTGCCGCGGAACACTCGTTGCCGAAAAGAATGGAGATGCTTCTACACTTTGAGCTTTTGTTATCAAAGCCAATATGGCAAAAACAAAGAGGGTTCGGCGGCACCTTTGTCTTTAGAGTGCCGCGGAACCCTCATTGCCGAAAACAATGTAGATGCTTCTACACTTTGAGTTTTTGTTATCAAAGCCAATATGGCAAAAACAACGAGGGTTCTGCGTCACTTTAGTCTTTAGAGTGCCGCGGAACACTCGTTGCCGAAAACAATGGAGATGCTTCTACACTTTGAGCTTTTGTTATCAAAGCCAATATGGCAAAAACAAAGAGGGTTCGGCGGCACCTTTGTCTTTAGAGTGCCGCGGAACCCTCATTGCCGAAAACAATGTAGATGCTTCTACACTTTGAGTTTTTGTTATCAAAGCCAATATGGCAAAAACAACGAGGGTTCTGCGTCACTTTAGTCTTTAGAGTGCCGCGGAACACTCGTTGCCGAAAACAATGGAGATGCTTCTACACTTTGAGCTTTTGTTATCAAAGCCAATGTGGCAAAAACAACAAGGGTTCTGCGTTACTTTAGTCTTTACAGTGCCGCGGAGCCCTCGTTGCCGAAAACAATGTAGATGCTTCTACACTTTGAGCTTTTGTTATCAAAGCCAATATGGCAAAAACAACAATCGTTCCGCTGCACTTTAATCTTTAGAGTGCCGCGGAACCCACGTTGCCGAAAACAATGTAGATGCTTCTACACTTTGAGCTTTTGTTATCAAAGCCAATATGGCAAAAACAAAGAGGGTTCGGCACCACTTTTGTCTTTAGAGTGCCGCCTACCCTCGTTGCCGAAAACAATGTAGATGCTTCTACACTTTGAGCTTTTGTTATCAAAGCCAATATGGCAAAAACAAAGAGGGTTCGGCGGCACTTTAGTTTTTAGATTGCCGCGGAACCCTCGTTGCCGAGAACAATGTAGATGCTTCTACACCTTGAGCTTTTGTTATCAAAGCCAATATGGCAAAAACAACGCGGGTTCTGCGTTACTTTAGTCTTTAGAGTGCCGCGGAGCCCTCGTTGCCGAAAACAATGTAGATGCTTCTACACTTTGAGCTTTTGTTATCAAAGCCAATATGGCAAAAACAACAAGGGTTCGGCGGCACTCTAAAGACTTTAGTCTTTAGAGTCCCGCGGAACTCTCGTTGCCGAAAACAATGGAGATGCTTCTACACTTTGAGCTTTTGGTATGAAAGCCAATATGGTAAAAACAACGAGGGTTCCGCGGAACTCTAAAGACGTTAGTCTTTAGAGTGCCGCGGAACCCTCGTTGCCGAAAACAATGTAGATGCTTCTACACTTTGAGATTTTGTTATCAAAGCCAATATGGCAAAAACAAAGAGGGTTCGGCGGCACTTTTGTCTTTAGAGTGCCGCGGAACCCTCGTTGCCGAAAAAAATGTAGATGCTTCTACACTTTGACCTTTTGTTATCAAAGCCAATATGGCAAAAACAATGAGGGTTCTTCGGCACTTTAGTCTTTACAGTGCCGCGGAACCCTCGTTGCCGAAAACCATGTAGATGCTTCAACACTTTGAGCTTTTGGTATCAAAGCCAATATGGCAAAAACAACGAGGGTTCCGCGGCACTCTAAAGACTTAAGTCTAAAGGGTTCCGCGGAACCCTCGTTGCCGAAAACAATGTAGATGCTTCTACACTTTGAGCTTTTGTTATCAAAGCCAATATGGCAAAAACAACGAGGGTTCCGCGGCACTTTAGTTTTTAGAGTGCCGCGGACCACTCGTTGCCGAAAACAATGTAGATGCTTCTACACTTTGAGCTTTTGGTATCAAAGCCAATATGGCAAAAACAAAGAGGGTTCGGCGGCACTTTTGTCTTTAGAGTGCCGCGGAACTCTCGTTGCCGAAAACAATGTAGATGCTTCTACACTTTGAGCTTTTGTTATCAAAGCCAATATGGCAAAAACAACGAGGGTTCGGCGGCACTTTTGTCTTTAGAGTGCCTCGGAACCCTCGTTGCCGAAAACAATGTAGATGCTTCTACACTTTGAGCTTTTACTATCAAAGCCAATACAGCAAAAACAACGAGGGTTCCGCGGCACTCTAAAGACTTTGGTCTTTAGAGTGTCGCGGAACCCTCGTTGCCGAAAACAATGTAGATGCTTCTACACTTTGAGCTTTTACTTTCAAAGCGAATACGGCAAAAACAACGAGGGTTCCGCGGCACTCTAAAGACTTTAGTCTTTAGAGTGTCGCGGAACCCTCGTTGCCGAGAACAATGTAGATGCTTCTACACTTTGAGCTTTTGTTATCAAAGCCAATATGGCAAAAACAATGAGGGTTCCGCGACACTTTAGTCTTTAGAGTGCCGCGGAACCCACGTTGCCGAGAACAATGTAGATGCTTCTACACTTTGAGCTTTTGTTATCAAAGCCAATATGGCAAAAACAATGAGGGTTCCGCGACACTTTAGTCTTTAGAGTGCCGCGGAACCTTCGTTGCCGAGAACAATGTAGATCCTTCTACACCTTGAGCTTTTGTTATCAAAGCCAATATGGCAAAAACAACGAGGGTTCTGCGGCACTTTACTCTTTAGAGTGCCGCGGAATACTCGTTGCCGAAAACAATGGAGATGCTTCTACACTTTGAGCTTTTGTTATCAAAGCCAATATGGCAAAAACAAAGAGGGTTCGGCGGCACCTTTGTCTTTAGAGTGCCGCTGAACCCTCATTGCCGAGAACAATGTAGATGCTTCTACACCTTGAGCTTTCTTATCAAAGCCAATATGGCAAAAACAACGAGGGTTCTGCGGCACTTTAGTCTTTACAGTGCCGCGGAACCCTCGTTGCCGAAAACAATGTAGATGCTTCTACACTTTGAGCTTTTGTTATCAAAGCCAATATGGCAAAAACCACGAGGGTTCCGCGGCACTCTAAAGACTTTAGTCTTTAGAGTGCCGCGGAATCCTCGTTGCCGAAAACAATGTAGATGCTTCTACACTTTGAGTTTTTGTTATCAAAGCCAATATGGCAAAAACAACGAGGGTTCTGCGTCACTTTAGTCTTTAGAGTGCCGCGGAACACTCGTTGCCGAAAACAATGGAGATGCTTCTACACTTTGAGCTTTTGTTATCAAAGCCAATATGGCAAAAACAAAGAGGGTTCGGCAGCACGTTTGTCTTTAGAGTGCCGCGGAACCCTCGTTGCGGAAAACAATGTAGATGCTTCTACACTTTGAGCTTTTGTTATCAAAGCCAATATGGCAAAAACAACGAGGGTTCCGTGGAACTTTAGTCTTTAGAGTGCCGCGGAACCCTCGTTGCCGAAAACCATGTAGATGCTTCTACACTTTGAGCTTTTGTTATCAAAGCCAATATGGCAAAAACAACGAGGGTTCGGCGGCACTTTTGTCTTTAGAGTGCCGCGGAACCCTCGTTGCCGAAAACAATGTAGATGCTTCTACACTTTGAGCTTTTGTTATCAAAGCCAATATGGCAAAAACAACGAGGGTTCCACTGCACTTTAGTCTTTAGAGTGCCGCGGAACCCTCGTTGCCGAAAACAATGTAGATGCTTCTACACTTTGAGCTTTTATTATCAAAGCCAATATGGCAAAAACTACGAGGGTTCCGTGGTACTCTAAAGACTTTAGTCTTTAGAGTGCCGCGGAACCCTCGTTGCCGAGAACAATGTAGATGCTTCTACACCTTGAGATTTTCTTATCAAAGCCAATATGGCAAAAACAACGAGGGTTCTGCGGCACTTTAGTCGTTAGAGTGCCGCGGAACCCTCGTTTCCGAAAACAATGTAGATGCTTCTACACTATGAGCTTTTGTTATCAAAGCCAATATAGCAAAAACAACGAGGGTTCTGCGGCACTTTAGTCTTTAGAGTGCCGCGGAACCCTCGTTTCCGAAAACAATGTAGATGCTTCTACACTTTAAGCTTTTGTTATCAAAGCCAATATGGCAAAAACAACGAGGGTTCTGCGGCACTTTACTCTTTAGAGTGCCGCGGAATACTCGTTGCCGAAAACAATGGAGATGCTTCTACACTTTGAGCTTTTGTTATCAAAGCCAATATGGCAAAAACAAAGAGGGTTCGGCGGCACCTTTGTCTTTAGAGTGCCGCTGAACCCTCATTGCCGAGAACAATGTAGATGCTTCTACACCTTGAGCTTTCTTATCAAAGCCAATATGGCAAAAACAACGAGGGTTCTGCGGCACTTTAGTCTTTACAGTGCCGCGGAACCCTCGTTGCCGAAAACAATGTAGATGCTTCTACACTTTGAGCTTTTGTTATCAAAGCCTATATGGCAAAAACCACGAGGGTTCCGCGGCACTCTAAAGACTTTAGTCTTTAGAGTGCCGCGGAATCCTCGTTGCCGAAAACAATGTAGATGCTTCTACACTTTCAGCTTTTGTTATCAAAGCCAATATTGCAAAAACAACGAGGGTTCTGCGTCACTTTAGTCTTTAGAGTGCCGCGGAACACTCGTTGCCGAAAACAATGGAGATGCTTCTACACTTTGAGCTTTTGTTATCAAAGCCAATATGGCAAAAACAAAGAGGGTTCGGCAGCACGTTTGTCTTTAGAGTGCCGCGGAACCCTCGTTGCGGAAAACAATGTAGATGCTTCTACACTTTGAGCTTTTGTTATCAAAGCCAATATGGCAAAAACAACGAGGGTTCCGTGGAACTTTAGTCTTTAGAGTGCCGCGGAACCCTCGTTGCCGAAAACCATGTAGATGCTTCTACACTTTGAGCTTTTGTTATCAAAGCCAATATGGCAAAAACAACGAGGGTTCGGCGGCACTTTTGTCTTTAGAGTGCCGCGGAACCCTCGTTGCCGAAAACAATGTAGATGCTTCTACACTTTGAGCTTTTGTTATCAAAGCCAATATGGCAAAAACAACGAGGGTTCCACTGCACTTTAGTCTTTAGAGTGCCGCGGAACCCTCGTTGCCGAAAACAATGTAGATGCTTCTACACTTTGTGCTTTTATTATCAAAGCCAATATGGCAAAAACTACGAGGGTTCCGTGGTACTCTAAAGACTTTAGTCTTTAGAGTGCCGCGGAACCCTCGTTGCCGAGAACAATGTAGATGCTTCTACACCTTGAGATTTTCTTATCAAAGCCAATATGGCAAAAACAACGAGGGTTCTGCGGCACTTTAGTCTTTAGAGTGCCGCGGAACCCTCGTTTCCGAAAACAATGTAGATGCTTCTACACTTTAAGCTTTTGTTATCAAAGCCAATATGGCAAAAACAACGAGGGTTCTGCGGCACTTTAGTCTTTAGAGTGCCGCGGAACTCTCGTTGTCGAAAACAATGGAGATGCTTCTACACTTTGAGCTCTTGTTATCAAAGCCAATATGGCAAAAACAATGAGGGTTCTTCGGCACTTTAGTCTTTACAGTGCCGCGGAACCCTCGTTGCCGAAAACAATGTAGATGCTTCAACACTTTGAGCTTTTGTTATCAAAGCCAATATGGCAAAAACAACGAGGGTTCCGCGACACTCTAAAGACTTAAGTCTAAAGGGTGCCGCGGAACCCTCGTTGCCGAAAACAATGTAGATGCTTCTACACTTTGAGCTTTTGTTATCAAAGCCAATATGGCAAAAACAACGAGGGTTCCGCGGCACTTTAGTTTTTAGAGTGCCGCGGAACACTCGTTGCCGAAAACAATGTAGATGCTTCTACACTTTGAGCTTTTGGTATCAAAGCCAATATGGCAAAAACAAAGAGGGTTCGGCGGCACTTTTGTCTTTAGAGTGCCGCGGAACTCTCGTTGCCGAAAACAATGTAGATGCTTCTACACTTTGAGCTTTTGTTATCAAAGCCAATATGGCAAAAACAACGAGGGTTCCGCGGCACTCTAAAGACTTTGGTCTTTAGAGTGTCGCGGAACCCTCGTTGCCGAAAACAATGTAGATGCTTCTACACTTTGAGCTTTTACTTTCAAAGCCAATACGGCAAAAACAACGAGGGTTCCGCGCTACTCTAAAGACTTTAGTCTTTAGAGTGTCGCGGAACCCTCGTTGCCGAGAACAATGTAGATGCTTCTACACTTTGAGCTTTTGTTATCAAAGCCAATATGGCAAAAACAATGAGGGTTCCGCGACACTTTAGTCTTTAGAGTGCCGCGGAACCCACGTTGCCGAGAACAATGTAGATGCTTCTACACTTTGAGCTTTTGTTATCAAAGCCAATATGGCAAAAACAATGAGGGTTCCGCGACACTTTAGTCTTTAGAGTGCCGCGGAACCTTCGTTGCCGAGAACAATGTAGATCCTTCTACACCTTGAGCTTTTGTTATCAAAGCCAATATGGCAAAAACAACGAGGGTTCTGCGGCACTTTACTCTTTAGAGTGCCGCGGAATACTCGTTGCCGAAAACAATGGAGATGCTTCTACACTTTGAGCTTTTGTTATCAAAGCCAATATGGCAAAAACAAAGAGGGTTCGGCGGCACCTTTGTCTTTAGAGTGCCGCTGAACCCTCATTGCCGAGAACAATGTAGATGCTTCTACACCTTGACCTTTCTTATCAAAGCCAATATGGCAAAAACAACGAGGGTTCTGCGGCACTTTACTTTTTAGAGTGCCGCGGAATACTCGTTGCCGAAAACAATGGAGATGCTTCTACACTTTGAGCTTTTGTTATCAAAGCCAATATGGCAAAAACAAGAGGGTTCCGCGGCACTCTAAAGACTTTAGTCTTTAGAGTGCCGCGGAACCCTCGTTGCCGAAAACAATGTAGATGCTTCTACACTTTGAGTTTTTGTTATCAAAGCCAATATGGCAAAAACAACGAGGGTTCTGCGTCACTTTAGTCTTTAGAGTGCCGCGGAACACTCGTTGCCGAAAACAATGGAGATGCTTCTACACTTTGAGCTTTTGTTATCAAAGCCAATATGGCAAAAACAAAGAGGGTTCGGCAGCACGTTTGTCTTTAGAGTGCCGCGGAACCCTCGTTGCGGAAAACAATGTAGATGCTTCTACACTTTGAGCTTTTGTTATCAAAGCCAATATGGCAAAAACAACGAGGGTTCCGTGGGACTTTAGTCTTTAGAGTGCCGCGGAACCCTCGTTGCCGAAAACCATGTAGTTGCTTCTACACTTTGAGCTTTTGTTCTCAAAGCCAATATGGCAAAAACAACGAGGGTTCGGCGGCACTTTTGTCTTTAGAGTGCCGCGGAACCCTCGTTGCCGAAAACAATGTAGATGCTTCTACACTTTGAGCTTTTGTTATCAAAGCCAATATGGCAAAAACAACGAGGGTTCCACTGCACTTTAGTCTTTAGAGTGCCGCGGAACCCTCGTTGCCGAAAACAATGTAGATGCTTCTACACTTTGAGCTTTTATTATCAAAGCCAATATGGCAAAAACAACGAGGGTTCCGTGGAACTCTAAAGACTTTAGTCTTTAAAGTGCCGCGGAACTCACGTTGCCGAGAACAATGTATATGCTTCTACTCCTTGAGATTTTCTTATCAAAGCCAATATGGCAAAAACAACGAGGGTTCTGCGGCACTTTAGTCTTTAGAGTGCCGCGGAACCCTCGTTGCCGAAAACAATGTAGATGCTTCTACACTTTAAGCTTTTGTTATCAAAGCCAATATGGCAAAAACAACGAGGGTTCTGCGGCACTTTAGTCTTTAGAGTGCCGCGGAACTCTCGTTGTCGAAAACAATGGAGATGCTTCTATACTTTGAGCTCTTGTTATCAAAGCCAATATGGCAAAAACAATGAGGGTTCCGCGACACATTAGTCTTTAGAGTGCCGCGGAACCTTCGTTGCCGAGAACAATGTAGATCCTTCTACACCTTGAGTTTTTGTTATCAAAGCCAATATGGCAAAAACAACGAGGGTTCTGCGGCACTTTTGTCTTTAGAGTGCCACGGAACCCTCGTTGCCGAAAACAATGTAGATGCTTCTACACTTTGAGCTTTTATTATCAAAGCCAATATGGCAAAAACAACGAGGGTTCCGTGGCACTCTAAAGACTTTAGTCTTTAGAGTGCCGCGGAACCTTCTTTGCCGAGAACAATGTAGATCCTTCTACACCTTGAGCTTTTGTTATCAAAGCCAATATGGCAAAAACAACGAGGGTTCTGCGGCACTTTAGTCTTTACAGTGCCGCGGAACCCTCGTTGCCGAAAACAATGGAGATGCTTCTACACTTTGAGCTTTGTTATGAAAGCCAATATGGCAAAAACAACGAGGGTTCCGCGGCACTCTAAAGACTTTAGTCTTTAGAGTGCCGCGGAAACCTCGTTGCCGAAAACAATGTAGATGCTTCTACACCTAGAGCTTTTCTTATCAAAGCCAATACGGCAAAAACAACGAGGGTTCTGCGGCACTTTAGTCTTTAGAGTGCCGCAGAACCCTCGTTGCCGAAATAAATGTAGATGCTTCTACACTTTAAGCTTTTGTTATCAAAGCCAATATGGCAAAAACAACGAGGGTTCTGCGGCACTTTAGTCTTTAGAGTGCTGCGGAACCCTCGTTGCCGAAAACAACGAAGATGCTTCTACACTTTGAGCTTTTGTTATCAAAGCCAATACGGCAAAAACAACGAGGGTTCCGCGGCACTCTAAAGACTTCAGTCTTTAGAGTGCCGCGGAACCCTCATTGCCGAGAACAATGTAGATGCTCCTACACCTTGAGCTTTTGTTATCAAAGCCAATATGGCAAAAACAACGAGGGTTCTGCGGCACTTTAGTCTTTACAGTGCCCCGGAACCCTCGTTCCCGAAAACAATGTAGATGCTTCTACACTTTGAGCTTTTGTTATCAAAGCCAATATGGCAAAAACAACGAGGGTTCCGCGGCACTCTAAAGACTTTAGTCTTTAGAGTGCCGCGGAACCCTCGTTGCCGAAAACAATGTAGATGCTTCTACACTTTTAGCTTTTGTTATCAAAGCCAATATGGCAAAAACAACGAGGGTTCTGCGTCACTTTAGTCTTTAGAGTGCCGCGGAACACTCGTTGCCGAAAACAATGGAGATGCTTCTACACTTTGAGCTTTTGGTATCAAAGCCAATATGGCAAAAACAACGAGGGTTCCGCGGCACTCTAAAGACTTTAGTCTTTAGAGTGCCGCGGAACCCTCGTTGCCGAAAACAATGTAGATGCTTCTACACTTTGAGCTTTTGTTATCAAAGCCAATATGGCAAAAACAAAGAGGGTTCGGCGGCACTTTTGTCTTTAGAGTGCCGCGGAACCCTCGTTACCGAAAACAATGTAGATGCTTCTACACTTTGAGCTTTTATTATCAAAGCCAATATGGCAAAAACAACGACGGTTCCGTGGCACTCTAAAGACTTTAGTCTTGAGAGTGCCGCGGAACCCTCATTGACGAAAACAATGTAGATGCTTCTACACTTTGAGCTTTTGTTATCAAAGCCAATATGGCAAAAACAACGACGGTTCCGCGGCACTTTAGTTTTTAGAGTGCCGCGGAACACTTGTTGCCGAGAACAATGTAGATGCTTCTACATCTTGAGCTTTTGTTATCAAAGCCAATATGGCAAAAACAACAAGGGTTCGGCGGCACTCTAAAGACTTTAGTCTTTAGAGTGCCGCGGAACCCTCGTTGCCGAAAACAATGTAGATGCTTCTACACTTTGAGCTTTTGTTATCAAAGCCAATATGGCAAAAACAAAGAGGGTTCGGCGGCACTTTTGTCTTTAGAGTGCCGCGGAACCCTCGTTGCCGAAAACAATGTAGATGCTTCTACACTTTGAGCTTTTGTTATCAAAGCCAATAACAACGAGGGTTCCGCTGCACTTTAGTCTTTAGAGTGCCGTGGAACCCTCGTTGCCGAAAACAATGTAGATGCTTCTACACTTTGAGCTTTTATTATCAAAGCCAATATGGCAAAAACAACGAGGGTTCCGTGGCACTCTAAAGACTTTAGAGTGCCGTGGAACTCTCGTTGCCGAAAACAATGGAGATGCTTCTACACTTTGAGCTTTTGTTATCAAAGCCAATATGGCAAAAACAAAGAGGGTTCGGCGGCACTTTTGTCTTTAGAGTGCCGCGGAACCCTCGTTGCCGAAAACAATGTAGATGTTTCTAAACTTTGAGCTTTTGTTATCAAAGCCAATATGGCAAAAACAACGAGGGTTCCGTGGCACTCTAAAGACTTAAGTCTAAAGGGTGCCGCGGAACCCTCGTTGCCGAAAACAATGTAGATGCTTCTACACTTTGAGCTTTTGGTATCAAAGCCAATATGGCAAAAACAATGAGGGTTCCGCGACACTTTAGTCTTTAGAGTGCCGCGGAACCTTCGTTGGCGAGAACAATGTAGATCCTTCTACACCTTGAGTTTTTGTTATCAAAGCCAATATGGCAAAAACAACGAGGGTTCTGCGTCACTTTAGTCTTTAGAGTGCCGCTGAACCCTCATTGCCGAGAACAATGTAGATGCTTCTACACCTTGACCTTTCTTATCAAAGCCAATATGGCAAAAACAACGAGGGTTCTGCGGCACATTAGTCTTTACAGTGCCGCGGAAGACTCGTTGCCGAAAACAATGGAGATGCTTCTACACTTTGAGCTTTTGTTATCAAAGCCAATATGGCAAAAACAAAGAGGGTTCGGCAGCACGTTTGTCTTTAGAGTGCCGCGGAACCCTCGTTGCGGAAAACAATGTAGATGCTTCTACACTTTGAGCTTTTGTTATCAAAGCCAATATGGCAAAAACAACGAGGGTTCCGCGGAACTTTAGTCTTTAGAGTGCCGCGGAACCCTCGTTGCCGAAAACCATGTAGATGCTTCTACACTTTGAGCTTTTGTTATCAAAGCCAATATGGCAAAAACAACGAGGGTTCCGCGGCACTCTAAAGACTTTAGTCTTTAGAGTGCCGAGGACCCCTCGTTGACGAAAACAATGTAGATGCTTCTACACTTTGAGCTTTTGTTATCAAAGCCAATATGGCAAAAACAACGACGTTTCCGCGGCACTTTAGTTTTTAGAGTGCCGCGGAACCCTCGTTGCCGAGAACAATGTACATGCTTCTACATCTTGAGCTTTTGTTATCAAAGCCAATATGGCAAAAACAACAAGAGTTCGGCGGCACTCTAAAGACTTTAGTCTTTAGAGTCCCGCGGAACTCTCGTTGCCGGAAAAAATGGAGATGCTTCTACACTTTGAGCTTTTGGTATCAAAGCCAATATGGCAAAAAAAACGAGGGTTCCACTGCACTTTAGTCTTTACAGTGCCGCGGAACCCTCGTTGCCGAAAACAATGTCGATGCTTCTACACTTTGAGCTTTTGTTATCAAAGCCAATATGGCAAAACAAAGAGGGTTCGGCGGCACTTTTGTCTTTAGAGTGCCGCGGAACCCTCGTTGACGAAAACAATGTAGATGCTTCTACACTTTGAGCTTTTGTTATCAAAGCCAATATGGCAAAAACAACGAGGGTTCCACTGCACTTTAGTCTTTAGAGTGCCGCGGAACCCTCGTTGCCGAAAACAATGTAGATGCTTCTACACTTTGAGCTTTTATTATCAAAGCCAATATGGCAAAAACAACGAGGGTTCCGTGGCACTCTAAAGACTTTAGTCTTTAGAGTGCCGCGGAACCCTCGTTGCCGAGAACAATGTAGATGCTTCTACACATTGAGATTTTCTTATCAAAGCCAATATGGCAAAAACAACGAGGGTTCTGCGGCACATTAGTCTTTAGAGTGCCGCGGAACCCTCGTTGCCGAAAACAATGTAGATGCTTCTACACTTTAAGCTTTTGTTATCAAAGCCAATATGGCAAAAACAAACAGGGTTATGCGGCACTTTAGTCTTTAGAGTGCCGCGGAACCCTCGTTGCCGAAAACAATGAAGATGCTTCTACACCTTGACCTTTCTTATCAAAGCCAATATGGCAAAAACAACGAGGGTTCTGCGGCACTTTAGTCTTTACAGTGCCGCGGAACCCTCGTTGCCGAAAACAATGTAGATGCTTCTACACTTTGAGCTTTTGTTATCAAAGCCAATATGGCAAAAACAACGAGGGTTCTGCGTCACTTTAGTCTTTAGAGTGCCGCGGAACCCTCGTTGCCGAAAACAATGGAGATGCTTCTACACTTTGAGCTTTTGTTATCAAAGCCAATTGGCAAAAACAAAGAGGGTTCGGCAGCACGTTTGTCTTTAGAGTGCCGCGGAACCCTCGTTGCGGAAAACAATGTAGATGCTTCTACACTTTGAGCTTTTGTTATCAAAGCCAATATGGCAAAAACAACGAGGGTTCCGCGGAACTTTAGTCTTTAGAGTGCCGCGGAACCCTCGTTGCCGAAAACCATGTAGATGCTTCTACACTTTGAGCTTTTGTTATCAAAGCCAATATGGCAAAAACAACGAGCGTTCCGCGGAACTCTAAAGACTTTAGTCTTTAGAGTGCCGAGGAACCCTCGTTGACGAAAACAATGTAGATGCTTCTACACTTTGAGCTTTTATTATCAAAGCCAATATGGCAAAAACAACGAGGGTTCCGTGGCACTCTAAAGACTTTAGTCTTTAGAGTGCCGCGGAACCCTCGTGCCGAGAACAATGTAGATGCTACTACACCTTGAGATTTTCTTATCAAAGCCAATATGGCAAAAACAACGACGGTTCTGCGGCACATTAGTCTTTAGAGTGCCGCGGAACCCTCGTTGCCGAAAACAATGTAGATGCTTCTACACTTTAAGCTTTTGTTATCAAAGCCAATATGGCAAAAAGAAAGAGGGTTCGGCGGCACTTTTGTCTTTAGAGTGCCGCGGAACCCACGTTGCCGAGAACAATGTAGATGCTTCTACACTTTGAGCTTTTGTTATCAAAGCCAATATGGCAAAAACAATGAGGGTTCTGCGTCACTTTAGTCTTTAGAGAGCCGCGGAACACTCGTTGCCGAAAACAATGGAGATGCTTCTACACTTTGAGCTTTTGTTATCAAAGCCAATATGGCAAAAACAAAGAGGGTTCGGCGGCACTTTTGTCTTTAGAGTGCCGCGGAACCCTCGTTGCCGAAAACAATGTAGATGCTTCTACACTTTGAGCTTTTATTATCAAAGCCAATATGGCAAAAACAACGAGGGTTCCGTGGCACTCTAAAGACTTTAGTCTTTAGAGTGCCGCGGAACCCTCGTTGACGAAAACAATGTAGATGCTTCTACACTTTGAGCTTTTGGTATCAAAGCCAAATTGGCAAAAACAAAGAGGGTTCGGCGGCACTTTTGTCTTTAGAGTGCCGCGGAACCCTCGTTGCCGAAAACAATGTAGATGCTTCTACACTTTGAGCTTTTCCTATCAAAGCCAATACGGGAAAAACAACAGGGTTCCGCGGCACTCTAAAGACTTTAGTCTTTAGAGTGTCGCGGAACCCCTCGTTGCCGAAAACAATGTAGATGCTTCTACACTTTGAGCTTTTGTTATCAAAGCCAATATGGCAAAAACAACGAGGGTTCTGCGTCACTTTAGTCTTTAGAGTGCCGCGGAACACTCGTTGCCGAAAACAATGGAGATGCTTCTACACTTTGAGCTTTTGGTATCAAAG
>NW_027131706.1:0-27894 GCF_026122565.2 Emydura macquarii macquarii
CCATGCTTAGAGGAGAGCTTCTCCGATCGGTGTAGGTACAGGGGCAGCTAAACCAAGGCCTTTGCTGGCACAGCAGAAATACCCATAACCAACATAACCAGGCTGGGAAAACTTTCAAGTGTAGATGAGGCTTTAGACAGACATTGTACATTGAACATCAGCAAGTCACACAATGGAGCTTTCCCCAAACATCCATCCAACAGTACACGTCAGGCAGCACTCACCGTGCTGGGTCTAACGGGGACCCGTCCACCCAGGTCCACGTCCCCCCCGGGGGTGTCACGTTAAGTCCAATCCAGATGTAGCTTGTGTCTAGTATCACATCGTGTGTGAAGTTCTGGGAAGTGCAAAGCTGAGAGGTGGGGTGAATGTGCTGTAACAGGCTAGAATTCCCTTAGCGCTCCCGCTCGATACCTGCTCTTGGCTACAGTGGCTCTGCCCGTGATGCCAGCCGGAGAACCCATCCACACCTGAGCTAAGTCACCCTCTTCCCTGGGCGGGCAGAGTCTCAGGGCAGGGATGGGGAAATGTGGCTTTCTCTGTGCAGACATGGTAACACCAGTACCAGGCCTGGGTGTCGCTGTCCCTTTAGGGGGGTCCTGGGTTCAGTCTCACCTGTGACTAGGCGTCCCTAGACTGAAAGGTGAAGGTTGGGTGGAGCTACAGGGGCAGCCCTTAGGGCAGCAGTTCCCAACCTTTTCTAGTGTACAAACTCCTTTTCAATCACCAAACATTTTGCGGATCACCACATGCTGCTAGTTGTTTATTACACTTCATTTTTTATGGAAATCTAACATAATAATAAAGAAATAATATACACTCAGTAATAATTTGTAATTTACACACCTTATATGAAATTATTTTTTATTTGAGATCGTACATTTCCTTGGTGAGGATGTTGTTGTTGTTTTTCTGGGATCCCTTGTAGTAGCTTCATGGACCACCAGGGGTCTGCAGATCACATGTTGGGAACCACTGCCTTAGGGGTGTATAGCCTGTAGGAGCCAGCTGGGAAGGGAAGTCAGGGCTGGAAAATCTGTCCTGTTCTTGTTCTGAACTCTGTGGTTATAAGCCAGACTCCGAGAAGGGGAGAAAACACCCCAGTGTGGCATTTGATTAACTGGAGGAAAAGGAGAAATGAGGCAGAGGGAGGCTGGATAAAAACCCCACTGCACTGGGGCTGTACTCTAGTGACACCTGTCTCTCTCCAGCTGCACTTTTATGATCCTATAATTTTCTGTAACCATCTCCTCCTGTTTGTGGATCACGAGCATCCGAGAGTGCTTCCGCGAGCAGTCATCGCGGCTCTGAATCCAGTTTTTACGCTCTTTAGACAGCCAGTAGCACTTGTCCACATGAAGCAGCCAGTCCCTGGGACAGAGTTTGCACCTGGAGCCCTCCAGCGAGAGAGATGGGATTTGCAGAGGTGTCATTAGTTCTGAAAATTCAAACTCTGGCTGGCTGAAAACTCGTTTTCAAAGTTGATTTTTAATGGAAAATGCCATTTTGACCAAAATGAAAGTTTTTCATTTGGCTGACATTTTTCCTTTTTTGTTGGGGGGAGGGGACTCAAAATGCAAATACTGATTTTTTTAGGGGGGAGGGAAGGGAGGAATTTCATTCAATTTTGGAGGGGAAATAAGCATTCAACATTTCCCCCCATTAGAAAAGAGAGGGGGACCTTCACTTTTCTATTTCCTTCCAAGGACATCAAACTTTTTTCTTTTCATATTTTTCATGAACTAGGTTTACAGTGTATCGCTCTAGTCCTAGATATTGCTTGTGTTTTCTCCTACAGGCATGGAAAGAGCCTTCAGACTCAATGTACTAGTGAGGACTTTTCTCAGGGGTCAGTACTCAAACCCCAGGGCACAGCGCTGTAGGTCCAGACTGCGGGGTGCTGGCAGAGCTGAGAGGCCAGAGACGAGAGACTTCACTTGAAGTGTTGCTTTCTTACTAAAGATCTGCTCCAACTCACAAGTTCTGGGTGTCACGATGGCTGGATTGGCGGGGGGGCTTTAGTATATGGTTTCACATCAATATGTCAAAATCATCATAATTCAAGTGAGATATGCCATGTCAGGTACTGTTAGAAAGGTTAAAATGTATTAGGTAAGATGATAATACTTATGTTCATGTGTGATGTATGTAATGGAAGTTATGGATATATTTGATATACCTGTGTTTCAAATTGTAATGCCTGAGACACACCCTAGACAGGATGGTGGCAGGACAATAGCCTGCTTAATGGCCCATTATGACACTCACAGAGGCCAGGGGCCCAGAGGAGAAACCACAGACAGACCTGATGAGTCACCAGGATTGGCTCATGTGACTCTGGACTCCAGTTTGGTTCTGGTAAAATTCTACTAACAGCATGGCTAGGGTTAGAGGGTATGTAAGGCGAAGGCCTGGGAATCCATGTCATCTTTCAGTCAGGATTCAGCTTCAGGTACCAACTTACCTCTGGATCAGCTCATCTACAACTGAACTGAAGCTGTGAAACAAAGGACTGAGACCCATCCAATTACTGCATGTAAACCAGAGGGACTATACAAGCCTGCAAATTCCACAGTTCTTCTAGAAACCTGATGTATATGGACTTTCAATCATTTGTATGTATCTGATTACTTTAAGCCTTTAACATTTCTCTTATGGTTTGTTTCTTTCTTTTTATAATAAACCTTTAGTTTTAGTTACTAAAGGATTGGCTGGCAGTGTGGTATTTTGGGTAAGATCCAAACTTATATTGATCTGGTACTGTGGCTGACACTTTGGAGTCAGGAGGAACCTTTTTAGTAAAGAGAACAGAGTTTAAATAATTGGTCTCTTAACTAGACCTAGTGGGCTGATTGGGAGCCGGAGACTGGAATGCAATAAAGGGGGCTGTGTATACTTGTATACTGGCTTCTTGATAACCGGTGTGGGAAATCAGAAGCGCAGTGTGTGGCCGATTGGGAAGTCTGACTTCAGTGTCACCCATCAGCGTTGAGAGAATCTGCTCTCTTTACAGTGTGCCCTGACCTTGGCATTATCAGGTGGCTGCCCCAGGCACGGAAGGGTCACACCGGGGTCAGTGCAGGAATCACCGGCTGGGAAGCTCTGTGTAAGGAGTCTATTGGCCCCTTACTGAAACTTAGTGGGTCTTTTTGTTTGGCATTTCTCGAGGAAGCAGGGCCCTGAGATGGACAGCCCCCAGGGTGAGTGGAGAGAGGCCAACACGCCAGGTCAACCTGATTGACAAGGTGGGCAGGCCAATGAGGGAGTCAGGAGGGCGAGGGGGAGTCCCATTCTCCATGTGAGCTGGACCTGGCTGGGCAGAAAGTGGGGCCGAGCTAAGGCCAAAGGAGCCGGCAGCTGGGAGGCGAGAAGAGAAGCCCAGGCCAAGGAGCTGAGCCGAGCTTAGCAGAACCTGGGCTGGAGCTGTTTTGAGCTGAGTGCAGAGGCCAGAGAAGAAGCTCAGAGAGCCGAGCTGAGCTGACCCACAGCAGCAGAACCCAAGGGGCCTGAGGAGCATCCCAGAAAGCTGAGCAGAGCCGAGCCACACCGAAGCAGAGTGGGGCTGGCATCAGGTGTGAGAGGGACCCTGGGCAGGGCCCGATGCAGGGAGATGCCACCAGCCCAGAGGGCTTGGAGGAGCTCGTGACCCAGCCACTGGCAAGAAGGGCCCCATCCCCTAGAGCCGGGGGGTGTGTGGCCACTGCTGGTGCACGTTTCTGCCTCTCTTCAGTGCAACCAGGTAGGAGGCCTGGGACATGTGAGAGGCAGACTGTGAACGTCCCTTACACCCCAGAGATGCTGTGTGTGGTGCCCCTGGGCCAGGGGGAAGCCTTAGGTGTTTTTTTTAACATTTCTCCTCTTTTCCTTATTTTTTTAATTGATTGCTGTTTAATAAGTTGTATTTGCTTTGAACTGTATGCAATGATTAGTGGGTCAGGTAAGCATCCAGTGCGGAGAGAGCACCCCGGAGTGGGGACACCCAAGCCCCTGCCCTAAGTGACCATGACAAGATTGGGGGTCGAGACCCCCAGGAATGCTGAGCCCAGCCTTGTCGGGGTTACAAGGACCCTGTCACACAGGAGAGTGGAAGGGGAGCCCTCGAGGTCAGGCCAGCCTCTGGGTAAAGGGAGTGGGAACAAGGACTCAGATCCTTTTGCTAGCCAACTCCACCGGGGTAGTGTATGAGCTAGGAAAGTTCCCCACAATAATGGGACCATTACCCCACTTACATTGGGATTGATGCAGTAAAATGTAATTCCTTGGGGTTTGACCATGTCAGCTTAGAAAAGCTGAACGGAGACAGGCTGAGCCTGTGCCCTGATGGAAAACCTCAAGGGAAACTCAGTGTTTAAACAAATACAGGTGACTGAAAAGAAGGTGTTACCAAAAGAGTTTAGGGAAGCCCATTTGTTATTACTGAGAACTTTAGAGTATAGGATTACCCCTAAAAACTTCTGGTAGGTTAGTTTGCTCTATTGGAATTTCCAACAGGACAATCCTCCCTTGAAAGGACATGGATCCAGTCCTCCGATCAAGATAGAACACATAAGCTGTGATACTTTGAAAACAGATACCAAATTTCATTAGAAGTGAATGGTTACATTAAATAGAAAGATAAAAATCAATATGAATTGTAACCATATAACAATATATTCCATATGTATATATAGTTTGAATAGAATACAACTATTAGAAACTATACAGTACAAGAAATAATACTATTACTATAACTTATCACTATAATACTTGACACTAGTAATTTAACAATATTCTATACATTAATACTTAACACTTTATACATATATTACTATAAATCCTTAACAATCTATCATCAAGCAAACGTTAGGCCAAGGCGGCTGCTGGATGGGTAGAGAGGGAGAATCTCACTCAGACCACAAGCATCTAACTTTATTGACATGGTGACTCAGGTGGCCTTTTACTTACACAACCTTTAAAACATCTCTCTGTTCGTCAGGGAAGGTCCTTCTGCTCTGTCCAAGGATTGCTAAGAGAATTACCTCAGGCTTAGACACGAAGCGGGGACTCAGTTAGCCTGCTCTGTGTGTAAGCCCAGAGGTGCTTGTGCAGCTCTCTAATGGAAGGATTACCTTGGCTTGGACACAGAGCAGGGACTCAGTTAGCCCAGTTGTCCAAAGCCTAAGGCGCACCTTTGCTTCAATGATGCTCACCACTGTTCAGGTCTTGCCACGAAGCTCCTTTCTTTTGCTGCCGGTTTTTCCAGCTCTTGATCTTCTCTTCTTTAGGTGGTCAGCTCCATGAGTTCAGCTCTCTACTCCTCAGGTGATCTCAGCTCTCTACAAAGCTTAGCCTGCTGACTGCGGGCTTTATATACAATTTGGTCACCCAAGCTCAGCCAATCAGCTTGAAGGCCACTTAATATGCTAATTAGGCTGTACCTGCCATGTTAATTAAATTTGGAGGTAAAAATACTGTAAGCTAATCAATTACTTAGTGCTAATGAGTCTGGCCTTTTATGCTAATTAGCCTTGCCTTCTATGCTAATTGCCCTCTCCTTCTATGCTAATGAGAAGGGTGGGGCAGGGAGTTATGTGTCACGGAAGGGTGGGGGATTACATTAGGAATGAGAACATCAAAATGGATAGGGGAGGGGTTAGGAGTGAGGAGGAGGGAATCCCCCTTCCAACTGCCATCCTTAACTGTCATTTGCTGGATCTTTCTTATCACTAATCCTTATCAAAGAATCCTATTCCTAAAACTAATCATTGTTTTAAATGCCACAGAATGTCCAGACACTGATACCATTGTCTTTTTATCTAATTAATTACTGTTATTTTTGTTGTAATTTTTAAACCCCTTCTGAGGCTTTTCTGTAACACTATTCACCTCATTATTCTGCCTGACAGATTCAAGTAGCTTGAGCCAAAAATCTCCAGCTACAAAGGGATATCACTGCCTAAGGCAGACCTGAACCCAGAGACCCGACCTGGCAGCTGGGGGTGCTGTACCACTGCTAGTGTCAGGATTAGCTGAGAGTTAAAAACAAGCTCCCATTAAGGTCATTACAAATCCCATGGCTCGTCTTTAATGGTGGAGGTCTGAGTGTATTGAAATTACAGTTTCGGGGGGCTGCAGTTTGCCTCCCTCAAATGCTCTGTGCAATTCCAATTGTCGAGGGGATTCTGCTTCAACCATTCCCCTAAGACATCATCTCCATTCTTGTGTGTTGCTGAACAGCTGTTGAGTTTCATCCCAGAGGTGGCTGCACTTCAGTAGTGGGAAAATGATTTCCATAAGGACTACGTTGTTTGTAAACCACTTTGTGATCTAACGTCTGTAGCAATTGTATTATTATTACACTGTTACTAAAATTGCCTGTGCTCCAGCAATGGGAATTACTTTGACCACTAGATGTCACTGATGCTTCTCTGCACAAACATATGAGGATTATTACGTATTGTACTTAGATTGTAAGTGCCTTTGAGCAGGAACTGGGGTTCTTTCTTTCTTTATTTATTTTTACCACATTGGACATGATTGGGCCGTTAGGCACTACCACAATACAAATCAATAATTAGCATTAAAGTGTCTATGAGAGGCTCCGGTCATGGATGAGGGCCCCAGTGTGCAAGTTGCTGCACATACACATAGTAAGATAATCCTCAAAGAGCTCCCAATAGAAACAGGTGGAGGTAAAGAGGAGAAGGATGCCATGGAAAGAGTTAAAATAACCATGATATAACCATCCTGCGACAGGCATGCCCACCATTGCTCTTGCACCCACCAACTGGCACTGATGAAATGAAAAAAGACAGAGGCGCTGGGGATGTACAGCCTGTCATTGCTATGCCTAAAGCAATGAAAGGCACCCCAGCAACTTAAAAATCACCCTGCTGGCAGAACATTATGTTCCTACTGTAGTTACGAGTAGAGTTGATTGAAAATTATGTGGTCATTTTACTTGGCCAAAAATAAAAGCACCTTTTTTCTGGAATGAAAATCACTGCAGAAAATGTTTCATTTGAAAATTTCCAGTTTTTGGTTGAAATAGTAATAATAATAATAAAATCTCTGGAAATGGAACATATCCTCCCACATTTAGCCTCCTTTTGGCTGCCCGTGTTGCCAACTCTCACATTATCATCACAAGGTTCATGATTTTTGGTGTTTTTCCTTTAAGCCCCAACTCTTGGACTCAGGTGATTAAGTGAGAAGCTTGGTTTGTTTAAAAAAAAAGGCAAGGGAGATTGGGGAGAAAACCTTGAAAATGTGATGTTAATTCGACCTATAAGCTCAGAAACCAGAAAGAGAATAACAAAAACCAACAAACAACAAGAGTCCCGTAGCACTTTAAAAACTAACAAATTTAATTTCTGCAGGCATAAGCTTTCATGGGCTGCAACCCACTTCATCAGATGCAAGAAATAGAAGTCAGATAGGGGGTATATATATACATCCAAGGATAAGGAACAACAATGGGGAGGGTAGGTGTTAGCAAAGTCCATTCAGTTAGAGTAGATGAGGCCTATTCACAACCATTGATTAGAAGGTAAAAATGTGTGAACAGTGACAATTACTTCTTGTAATGAGAGAACCATTCCAAGTCTTTATTCAGACCCAGTCTGATTGTGTCAAGTTTGCAGATGAGTTCCAGCTCTGTAGTTTCTCGCTGAAGTCTGTTTCTGAAATTTTTTTATAGAAGTATGGCAACTTTCAAGTCAGCTACAGAGTGTCCTGGGAGATTGAAGTGCTCTCCTACTGGTTTATAGATATGACCATTTTTTATGTCTGATTTGTGTCCATTTGTTCTTTTGCGTAATGACAGTCCGGTACATGGCAGAGGGGCATTGCTGGCACATGATGGCATATATTACATTAGTAGATATGCAAGTGAATGAGCTCCTGGTGGTGTGGCTGATGTGGTTAGGACCTGTGATGGTGTCACTAGAGTTGATGTGCGGGCAGAGTTGGCAACGGGGTTTGTTGCAGGGATAGGTTCTTGGATTAGTGTTCTTGTTGTGTGGTGTACGGTTGCTGGTGAGTATTTGCTTCAGGTTTGGGGGCTGTCTGTAAGCAAGGATAGGCCTGCCTCCCACGGCTTGAGCGAGTGAGGGATCATCTGCTAGGATAGGTTGTAGATCCTTAATGATGTGTTGGAGAGATTTTAGCTGGAGGCTGTAGGTGATGGCCAGTGGTTTTTTGTTGTTTTCTTTGTTGGGTCTGTCTTGTAGTAGGTGACTTCTGGGTACTCGTCTGGCTTTATCAATTTGCTTCTTCACCTCTCCAGGTGGGTATTGTAGTTTTAAGAATTTTTTATGGAGATGCTGTAGGTGTTTGTCTCTGTCTGAGGGATCAGAGCAAATCCGGTTGTATCTTAGGGCTTGGCTGTAGACAATGGATTGTGTAATGTGTCCAGGATGGAAGCTGGAGGCATGAAGGTATGTATTATGATCAGTTTGTTTTCAGTATAGGGTGGTATTAATGTGACCATCCTTTATTTGTATTGTAGTGTCCAGAAAATGGATTTCTTGTGTGGATTGGTCCAGGCTAAGGTTATTGGTGGGGTGGAAATTATTGAAATCCCGGTGGAATTCTTCGATGGACTCTTTCCCATGGAGTCAGACAGAGACTAGGCAGTTCACACCCGGGGAGCTATTCCCCACAATGCAGGCCTGAATGTGGAACAGCTACTCTCAGCCCCTGAAGATCAGAGCCAAGCAAATAAATAATTTTTCAGTTCAGGGGCCAAACAAAAATAATTTGGTTCAAACCAAAACTGTTTGTTTTTTGATTCCCTCCTCCTTCCCCACTTATTGAAATGAAAACATTAATTTCAGGTCAAAAGACACATGAAAACAAATGAAACATTGAGAAAAAAATGTGTTGCATCAAACGAAACATTTCATTTGACCCAAAAACAAGTTTCTTATTTTAATTTTGGGTGATTTTCACCTTTTGAGGTTTTTTTTAAAAAAATACCTAAATTTCAAAAACAAAACATCAGTTCAAAACAAAAAAAGTAAAAAAGTTCAGATTGGAAATGGCCAAAATAAACCATTTCACTTTTTTTTTTTTTAATTCATTTTTTCCCCCAGTCAAAACTATTTGCTGAATTCACAAATAGTTAAAAGTGCCTGCAAAATGCATGTTTCAGCAAAGTTACCATTTGCTGGGAAAAAAACATGGCAGCGAGTAGCTGTAATCCACCAAGTGGAAGATCCAGATGGGGGCTCTGTGGACAGTTTACATCATCCCTTAAGGGCAGAGGTCTGTCAGGACAGACTGTACCAGAGAGGGCAGGAGTGAAATGCCATCAGCACAGGCAGTGCACCACAAACACAGCAGCCATTGTGTGATGACATCAGCTCTTGAAGTGCTTCACGTTAGTGCTGGAGGCCACCACTTCAGACCTGGGTGAAGGATGGGATCAAGGCAAACACCCACATGGGGATGCCTATGTTCCCACCCTGGCTAGTGGCAGGGATCACATACAGAAAAGCTGTCTGCAAGGGGGGCCAGCACCATTCCTATTTGGGTAGGTCAGGGTCTCCTCCTCCCACAGGCCACCAGTCTGTCTGCAGGTGGGTTGGGATCCATCCCAGTCAAGGGAGCACCCACCCACCTGAGCAGAGGACTGTGTGGGATCCCCTGCTGACACTATCTAAGACAAGCCATGAGGAGGTGACATCAGAAAGCTCCCCACGGAAAGAGTCCTCTGCTGGGATGGGCTTGGTGGAGCTCCCAGGCCAGCAAGTTTCAGAGTTAACATCCCATTGAGATGCATGGGGCAGTTCCCTCTTCTGAGCTATATGCTCAGGCTCTCTGCTGACTCATGCAAGCTTTGCTGTGTTTGTTACACTCACATCAAATTTTCCAGCATTTCTCAGCAACCACAAAGAACAGAGACTTTTCTTTTTAGATGTGATTCTGCTGCAGTCACATGACTCTAGGATCTGAGGCCCCAGACATGGACTACAGCATCTGGACATTAATCCTGACTGAGGCTCAGGCTTCTTGCACTGAAGGCCAGGGTTCAAATCTTGCTCCTGGCTCAATTAGAGCTGGTTTTGTAATCACACTTGACATCCACTGAAACTCCTCGTGGGGTGTTGTCTGGGCAGCCACCACTATTCTACCCCAGCCAATGGGAGCCCCAGGCACCCAGCCCCAGTGAACAGCAGGCTCCTTTAATGTCCTGCCTTGTTGCGGATTCAGGGGTCTCAATGGCCAAGTAACTCAAACCTGCTGCAATCCATACCCCAGTAGTCTCCGAGGGCACCTCTGACTAGAGCGGGCCCAGCATCAGGCCAGCACTGCGCTGTGGGGAGGAGCTGAACGTTCTGGGGACACATCACTTCCCTAGGTCTCTAATGCACACAGCAAGCAAACAGATCAGGGTCATGTCTGTCTGTTTCACTCACACTGAGTGATGGAGCTACCTGAACTCAACTGCTCAGACACCACAATCCCCTAACCCAGGGAATTAATACGGAGGGTGAGAGAGACTCACAGGCTGTTGAATGCGGTGCCGTTGATCCATTTCCAAGGCTGTCCCTGCTCCCTCTGGAGGCCGATCTAGTGGTCATGGACACCCTTATAGCTCAGCAGAAAAGTCTTAAAGAAAGCAGAGGGATGGCCTGGATCAGCCCCAGCTCTGGTGCTCCCCCCACTTCCCAGGACTCTGTGTGGAAGAGAATCCCAGTCGCACCTTGATGGGCGCTCAGTTTATTTGCAAGAGGGATGGGGATTTTCTCCTCCCTCTTGCAAAGCACAAGATCACCCTGGCAGTAAGTATCACCCCTCCCACTTCACACAGCCCTGCCCACATGCTACCAGTCGCCTGCACCCCAAGTTCACCTGGACTGGGGGCAGCTGCTGGGTCTAAGCTCTTTGCACAGACGACTCCTCTCACAGAGCAGCCGCCCCTCCCCAAAGCAAGGTACCAGGAGGGACAGAGTCAATCTGAACTGGGAGGGGTCAACACCAAGAGGAGGCCCCCGAGCCCCCATCTTCAGGCCAGGGCAGTGCAGAGGAGCCCCCTCGTCCTCAGCTGGCTGCTCCTTTCCCATCCCCAAAACAGGAGTGCTGGCCGTGCTCTCAGTAACACTCCACGCAGCCAGCAGGCCGGGAGATGCTGGAGCCAGCGTTGCCCTAGAGAGGGCTGCCCCCCTGTTTGGGGTGAGTGGGCGATCCCTGGGATCACACCCAGACACTAGGGCCTCAGCTCCAGCCAGGGCTGGGATTCAGCTGCTGGAAGTTCATTCGCTCTGGCCTCCCAGCACGCGAGGAGTCACAGCTGCTCCCCGCCCCACAGGGCAGAGCCCCAATTCTACTGCAGCTGTCAGCGCTGTGCCCAGGCCAGCACACTGCAATTAGAGAGTCTCTCACCATGTCCTGCCTGCTGTCAATTCCAGCCAGGGAGGCACCCAGTGAAGAGCAGTTGCTCCGGCAGTAGGTCCACTTCCCTTCAGTCTCTGAGAAATAGTAGCATTTCCTCTGGTAACCGACCCAGCTGTCCAGACACATGGGGCCAGCAGGGGAGCCCAAGTCAGCTGATGAAAGCTTAGCTGTGAGCCCTGAGAATGAGAACGTAACGTGAGGTAAGAGTTGCACCTAGAGTTGGGCATCTGTCTGCTTCAAAAATAATTAATCTATTGACCAGTCAAATAGGTCAGAAATGGTCAAATATTGAAAATACCAGTTTATTAGAACAGTAACAGAGAAGAGTTAGACTTTCTGGTCTCCAATAGGCTTAGCTTTAGATAGACACTTAGGCCTAATTAAAAAGTATTTACCCAACTGAGATTTTTACCTCAGAAAAAGAAGTGAAGCAATGAAACGAGGTTCCGAACACGAGCATGTCTCCACGACACAAGCAAAAAGGCAGGCTGCCTCCTGCACCAGAGTGTTCTTCCTGGACTATTTGACAGTATTTGACTGCGGCTAAGGCTTGCCAACCCTACCAGGACCCACAGCTAGGCACTGTCCAGTGCAATCCGACACAGGCTGATGGAGACGTTTGTCACAGGAAATCTGCTTGGCAGGAAGGTTCCAGGGGCACCCCCAGCCTGGGATGGTCTAACACAGCTCAGAGCATTTCACCTCAGGTACAAGATCAACAACTGGACGTTCAACCTAGCAATAAACAATGGTGAATAACTGCGGATGGGAGGCAACTTTCACTCAGGGGCATGAAATGGCCACAAGGTGGTGCCAGCAAGAGGAAGTGGCCTGTTACATTGAAAATGGTGTAAATGAATTCACTTGTTACCTGCAGACTTTTCTTTCCCCAAATACAGCAGCAAAAAAGAACCTTGCTGGAAGTCCTCACTGCAGTGTAACCCTTTCAGTGCCAGGAAAGAACAGCAATAGGGGTCACCCATAAATGATACCAAAGAGATATTTGAAAGGCCAGGCCAGTTGGTGAATACCCAGGGGCAGAGTTATTAGATGACGGTGTGTAGGAGCTGTGAAACCATTCTAACCCCTGCAAGAATCACTCCTGCTCATTTTCAGCCTTAGCGGCATTTGCTGCTGTTTCCTTTCTGGGGTTGGGAGGAGTTGGACTCAAATCCCTGCAGACATTTTTGAGCACATCACTTCTTTTGCAGGACAGTAACTAGGTAGCTGGTTTTTAAACCTTCCCGTGTGGCTGGTACTCAGTGAGGAACAGATGCTCTAAGAAGAGTTAGGAAATATGGCAGCTGTGAGTGCGTGTTGCTTTGGGGATTTAACTGTGCAGTGCATAGTCACCCACCCCGCTCCACCAGGGAACTGACTGCAGAGAAGTCAGTGATTAATAGTGGGTGACACAGGGTGTCCAAAGAGCTCAGAGATCTCCTGGTGGGAAATAATGTGAGTCAGTGCATCCAACACAGAGAGAGCCTAGGTGCAGGGGTCTGCTTGGAAGTGGGAGGAGGATCTTGGAGGAACATCCCCCAGGAATCTCTGTCACGGGGCAGAAACCAGACAAGCCAGGAGCTCCAGGGGAATGGGAAGCACAGAGAGGGGGTCAGGCAGGGCTGAGAACTCACCTGCCAGGACAGTAGTGATGAGGAACCCAGAGCTGGGTTTAAAGTGCGTGCCCTGACCACTAGACCTCACTCCCCCAGCCCTGGGAATAGAACTCAGGAGTCCTAAGGACCAACCTTCTTTTAGTCCCAAAGTGAATCAGTTACACTCCCACCACTACATACAAAGCAGCAACTCCTGTAGTAGAAGTCAAACTGTTTATTTGCTCTCCAGATCCTGGTGAGGCCTTTATCCCTTCACCTAGTGAAGAGGAAATGAAAAATACTGCTCCTTCCTGCTTTTCTTCCCCACATCATCCCAAGGGAAATTACATTTCAAAGTGATTCCCCTCTCCAGAAACGTACATGCCATTAAAAAAAGGAGACTGAGTAGGGATGTTTTTGCCACTAATAAGAAACGTGATTGAGAAAGAGATGCAGGTCTGGGGAGACTCCTCTCCCCCTCCAAACATTTTTCAGTATGTGGCCGGAAGGCACAGCTGTTGCATTGAAGTTGGAACACATCTTACATTCAAACTAAAGGAAGATGAGTGCACAACTCGGTCCTACCCTCAGGTGGGTTATCTAGGCACTACCTCAGTGCAGACAGTTAGGTTTCTAAATCCCCTAGACTGCTGTGAAAGTCTCAAACCCTGTTGCCAACTCTCACGTTATTTTAGGATAATTTGGTGTTTTCCAAAGCCCAGCTCCTGAGGTCGAGTAATTAGAGGAGAATCTCAGCTTTCATTTAAAAAATAAAGCGAAGTTTCCAGCTTTTGTGGATGCAGCAAAAAATTTGAAAATGTGACCTGGTTCCACCCTAAGGCTCAGAAACCAGAAGTTAAAGAGGAAAAAATAAAACAAGATTTTTAAATCTCCATTTTTGAGTATTGACTCATTTCTGAATGCTTAATGTTAACAGCACAGATATGGAGAGAGGCCCCAGTAACAACTCCTGTCCTCTGCGGATCGGTGCAGTGGAGAACCTGCTGTAACACACTCCCTGGTGGGTGACAAATGCTCACAGGTTTTATGGACTCAGTTTTGAGTTGTTTTTTCTGCCTCCCCCTGTGCTCTACTGGACGGAATTAAGGTTTCCGAGCCTAGGGCTGTGGCCACTCTGATCTCCTCTTTGTTCCAGCTTCTCAGACTTGGGACCTGTTTTTAGCAAGAAAGATGGCCACTTCTGTGCAATGCAAGTATACAACCAGAGGGCGTGCAGCAAAAACAGGAAGAGACCAAGTGCCGCAGCCATATTGCCCTGTTCTCCTATAAACCACAGTCTAACCCGTCCTAGCTGTGCTGGGCAAGCTGCCACAGGCTCCCCTGGGCCATGAGTTAACCCCTGTTCAGTGCTTCTCACACATGACATCTCGGTGTCAGAGAGCCAGATGTGTGAACTCAGAGTGATAGATGCTAGCTGGGGCCAGGCAAATCACCCCGAGAACCGATTGCAGCTGCCCCAGCCTGACACACGCAGCCCACGGGCGTGTCCCCCATCCCAAGCGTCTTAGTTCTCAGGCAGCTCAGCCCCCAGCCCAGTATGGAAGCATAACCCCCAGAAATTGATTTTGCTGAGGTTCGTCCTGCTCTGAGCAGGGGGTGGGTTTATGCAACCTCCTGAGGTCTCATCCAACCCTCAGTTTCAATGATTCTATGAAATTACTGTGGAGCCATCAAGATATTCTCCAATCCCCCTGTGGGCACATGCAGGGCCCAAGCATAACTTTATGGGCCCAGTACAAACTTGTAATACAGGCCCCCTCCCACACACATACCAATGAAAGTTGCAGCTTGGGCTGGGCCCCCCAGCGCCTCTGGGCGCCCCAGTAAAGTGTATCCTTCCACCCCCATGTGGGGGCCCTGGGCACAGGGGTGAATCAGCTTCCCCCACCCAGCATATCACCCCTCGCCTATGGGACCTCCTTTGCCTCCATTTCCCCTGCATCCCCAGTGCTGAGTGTCCCCCAGCCCCCCGCTCACTCTCTGCCCCCCTTCCTTCCCTTGGCTTCCAAAGATCTCCCTGCCCCAGGTGTCCATAGGGCAGAGTGTGTCCTAGCCCTCTCTCTGTCTATGATGCTAGATCGTCCCCCTGGGGGTCTGTGGGGCTGAGGATACCCTAGCCCGCCCTGCGCCCGCCCTTTCCACCTTGTTTCCTCCCCGGCCCCCGGGTCTGTGCAGGGCTGGGTCCCGGCTAGTCCCTCCCGATGGGAGATGCTGACTCACCTGCCCTGTGGTTGGCCAGTGGCCACAGTTGTGTAATGTTCCACCAAAGAAGAAGCTAAAAATAGGAAGTTTGGGAAAACTGGGAAGTGCAACCGTCGCGCACGCGACCTTGTTCTGGGCTCAACTGAGCGAAAGTAAAGCACACACAGGTCCGCCACGTGGCTGCGCCTGCGAGTGATCATGATGACGTCAGTCTGGGGTGCCACCATGTGGTGGGGCCCAGGGGCTGCTGTACGTAACTGCGGAGCACCCAGGCTGCTATTAGCATTAAATGAGAGGCACTAGCAGCTAAGCATTTCCCTCCCCCCCACACAGCCCTGTCTGAGGGGTGCCAGGTGCAAACCAGACCTCAGACAATTGTGCTTGATTGACGGAGTCAGCTCCAGGGCGCCCAGTGAAAGCTCCAGCCGAGACCCCTTCCCTGCGCACCATTCCCCTCCCAGACGCTTGCAGCCATTGCCTGGCCTGCCCCACACACCCCGGCCCTCCTAGGTTCCAGCACTCTTTGCCCAGCACATCCCCCACCACCCTGCACACACAGTCCTCCCAGATCCTTGCACCCCCCAGTTCCCCTGCAGCCATTCCCTCCCACACCCCCTGCACCTGACATCCCTGCAATCCCTCCCCTCCCATATCCCTGCATCCCTTCTCAAATCCCCACACCCCATTCCCCTGGTGCCGCTGATGCTGCTGTTCCCCTCCGTGCCCAGTCACTCACATCTCCTTGAGTGCGGCCAGTGGTCGTGCTTTACCTGGATGTGGTCCGGCTTCTTGCCCAGCAGGTCCAGTTGGCGCCGCCACGCACACCGCTCCTCCTGGCGGAGGTTGACAGCGCCCGCCTGGCTCAGCTCTGTGTGCAGCGCAGCGTTCAGCTGCTCCAGGGGGCGCAGCTTGTCGCTGAAGCCAGTGCAGCGGTCACTGTGTTGCTGCAGCTCTGCCATGTTGTTGCTGTGCATGGCCAGGGGAGCTGGATGGTTCTGCAGACGAACATCCAACGCAGTGGGGAGTAAAAGCCGGGCTAAAAAATTCAGCTAAGGATAAAGATGGCCTGTAAGTTCCCTGGCCTGTTACTCGGGCGGGCTGGAGAACAACAATTATTCCATTTGGTGACAAAATGTGAAATTTGGTTCCATTCTGCAAGCAGCAGCAACCCCCTCCTGCTTAGCCTGGTGCTTCTGGAACCCACTGGTGATGCAGGAGGCCCAACTGTCCATCCCTACTCTGCCTGATTTGAAGTCCAGCTTGCTCAATCTCTCCTGCCGGAGCTCTTCCATTTTGTATAAGCAATTAAATATTCGTTGGGCCAAAAGAGACGGCTCCTGTATTGTCTGCAGTGTTGTTGTAGCCGGGTTGGTCCCAGGATCTGAGTGAGACATGGCTGGCGAGCTCATGTCTTTTACTGGGTCAAATGCTAACAGACAAAAACGCCTTATGACCTGGGGCATGCATTTGTCACCGAGCGATCGCTCTGTTTCTGATCTTTCAATCCTCGTCCTGGAAGAAAACCTGCACAACACCTTCAAAAGGTGAGAAATTCATAACTCTGTTGCACGCCAAAACCCAGGGACTGAATAGTGACTTTTATCCCAGGAGCCACACTCTACCTGGGCTTCCAATGACCCTTTCACACCTCCATCTTCCCTCCAGTCCCAGGCAAGAGATCCTACAGGTCGATCGTGCATGGCAGCAACACGGAAGAATTGAATTCAGTCCCTCTCCTTCCCCTTCACTTTGGTACTGGGAAGGGGGAACTCATCTGTGCTCCAATTCAGTGCCATTGGCCCACTTCCACAGCTGGCCTGGGTCCCCCCGGAGGCCGATCCAATGATCATGGAAACCATTGGAGCACAGGGTGAAAACCTTAGGGAAAATAAAAAAGCAGAGGGATAGCAGGTATCCAGCCCTGCTCACGGGTCCCTGCCCCACAAGGCTCTGTGCCCCAATGGGGCGTCAGTGCTCTCCCACCACAGCAGGGCAGGGAGCCTCAAAGGGAAGGCTTATTGTGAAGGAGACCCCACCCTCAGTGGGATACCCTTCCCCACTTCTCATGGACGTGCTGGGCTAAGAGCATTTAAGCTGGCCAGCCCCTACAGAGTGGGATTCACCCTTCTAGGGATCTAAGGGCAGGGCAGCTGCCTGCTTCCCCCTCCAGAACTGATCTGCATTGATTTGCGGGGGAGGGGGAACAGTGTCTGCAGGGTGAAGTTCTCCAATCACTGTGCTGTCTACGCAGGGCTCATCTCCCCCATGTCCTGGGTAGTGGGTTCCCCTGGCCCCCATAGGAGAGAGATGAGGGGAGGGAGGCTAGGGTGAATGGTAGTCAAGGTGTAGTTTGATCACTCTCTCTGGCTGGAACTATAGCACAGGAGAAGCAAAGGGGAATTACAGACAGCACAGAGCACAGTCACTGTGCAACTGTCTTGAATCACTTTTAACCTCACAGCCGCAAAAGCTTGGGGGATAATAGGCCCCTATATAAGAAAAAGCCCCAAATATCGAGATTGTCCCTATAAAATCGGGACATCTGGTCACCCTATGCAGAACTCAAGCACAAGACCGGATCCTTGCCCCATGGAGTCTGCATGGAGTCCGCTTCTCTTGGCAACGTTGGTGGATTTACTGCTGACACTGGAAGAGGTGCAGTATCTGAGGTGAGCAGGGGAAGGGGAGTAAGAGCAGAATCCCCTACAGAAGGGCTTAGTAATAGGGTGCAGTCACTCCACTCCACCTGCACCGATTGCAGGGGGCAGCCACAGCAGTGTGCATCACCCACCACTCCTCCCAAACCACTGCCAGGATGCTGAGATGGATACACTCGTGCCATGGCAGCGATGAGCGCAGCATGCATCCCTTCCCCCTGCACTCAGTCTGTGGTTCAGAGCGACACTGTTGCGGGGAGGGAAAAGTCTGCTCACAATGCTAGAGCCGTGAGACTGAGGCTCAGGAGCAGCAAGTGGCTTTCGAATATGTCTCCTGCGGCTCTTTGCACCTTGTGATATTAAAGTTCTGGACCAATCAAGATGCTTTTACTACGTTACTAACCAACTAACATATCAACTTGCACTAAGTTGTGTAACTTATTAACTGTTTATATATATATATATATATATATATATATTAGTCCAACTTCACTGTTTGAATATGGATAGTACTATAGCAAATGAAACAATGCATTCACTCTACTGGGGCTCTTTTGGGTAATGTTGATGGCTAATTTCCTCCTGAACCACTGAGATCTGGGTATCACTGTGCTGGTGTGATTTACAGGCTACTGATCCTTCTTGGCTGGGAAGTTCGTCACTGCAGAGGCTGGATCCCCAGCTTCGCAGTGGGCAGCAGCAGCAGCAAGTTCCATCCTCATCCTCAAGATGAGACCTTAAAAATGATCCCTGGGGACTGGGTGGAATTACAGGCCGTGCATGATCCAGGCTGGATGTTTTCAAAGTTCGATATGATTTTACTTGGGCCGCCTGCCAAATCTGACACTGAGCCAGCCAAGAGCTCTCCCAGGGCTTATTCCATGCTCAGTAAGTGCAGGCCGTGGTGTCAGTCACACACACATTGCATTGTGCAATCCAGGCTGCAGCAACTTTAGTACTGACATGAGCAATTGCAGTGGTCACAGTTTGCCAACCGTCCATACATTTACGGAGAGTCAGTACAAAAATGGACAATTTTAACTGTCCGTAAACCCGTAAAAAATGAAAATGTCCGTGAAACTGGGTAGAAATAAAACATATTGTATTTTGACATTGATTGCTGTCATTTGGAATCACGTCTTGTATCAAAAACTGCACTGACCATGACTTTATCCATTTCCTGTTTTCTATTATTGTACACGCCCAAAGAACCCAACTGATCAATTAACTGCAGCTAAAACAATTGCGTGATTCCGAATGCCTGTGTACAGAATATCGCGCGTGAGTACACACGTTTGTGACATTATTGTATTGTTCATGGTATTTTTAGTGATGTCAGTGAAAAGTTTACCATGTCAGTACAAAAAATCAACTTCAGATCTTCACGTCAGTAAAAACTAAAATGCAAGGTTGGCAATCCTGGAACCCTGGTTACGCTCCAATGCTCATGTCAACATGGTTACAGTGACCTCAGGGTGCAGTATCTGTGGGGTGAAGCAATGTCCCTCCCACTTGCACTGATCCCGGGGCACAGTCAGTGGAGGGGCACAGTCCCCCCAATGTGCCCTGATCCCAGTGCACAGTCACTGTGGGGTGCACGGCCCCCCCTTCCTGCATTTATCCCAGGTGCAGTCAATGGGGGGGGGTGTTCCTCCCCCTCACTGATCCGGGGCATGCAGACAGCGTTTCTATATTTCACCCCAATATTATGTTTTCTTTGTTGCAGTCGCTGGGGGCTGCTCCCAACTTCTTACCCTGTTTTTCTTTCTGTTTTCTTCTCCCTCCTTTTTTTTCTTTTTCCTTCTCTAGTTCTTCCTTCCACACCAGGCCCTGATTCTTTCTCTCTCTCGCCCTCCCCTATTTTCCCTTCATCATGGCCTAATTTAAGGGAGTAAGGGCTCCCCCTTTGCCAGAGAGCAAATAATCAATGTTACTTCTGCTACAGGAGTTGCTTCTTTGTATGTTGCTGTGGGAGAGTTACTGTTTCACTTTGGGACTAAAAGAAGGTTGGTCCTCAGGACTCCTGAGTTCTTTTCCCTGGGCTGGGAGATTGAGGTCTAGTGGTCAGAGCACACACTTTAAACCCAGCTCTGGGAGACAGCTGTATAATGGTTAAAGCACTGGACTGAGTCAGAATGCCTGGGTTCTAGTCCTAAAACTGCTGCTGACTGATTATGTGAACATGGCAGGGTGTTTGTTGGTTATTGCCTCTGCCTTAATTTCATCCTCTCTGAGAAGAATGTTAGCATGCTCACCCTGCTCTGAAAACCACCTTGAGATCTATGGATAATAGGTTCTATACATGTGCAAACAACTGATAATCCATTATCATTTGCACAGTCTTGGAATTCCTTAGTTACTGATATAATTCTGTTCTTGATAAAGGAGGGATATGTGCTGTGTAATGCTGACTCCTACTGGAGTCTCTCAGAATTGCAGCAGAATGATGATGGGGGCAATACAGATCCCCCATTGTCACTCACTGCATTACACTAATATAGCAGCATCTCAGAGTTATGAATACCTGGGGAATGGAGGCTGTTCATAACTGTCTGTAAACTCTAAACAAAACATCATGGTTCTTTCAGAAGTTTACAACTGCACATTGACTTAACACAGCTTAGAAACTTTATGGTGCAGAAAAAAAATACTGCTTTTAATCATCTTAATTTAAATGAAACGTGAAGAAAGTTTCCTTACTTAGTCACATTTTTTTTTAAACTTTCCCTGTATATTTTCAGTGGTTTACATTTAACACAGCACTGTGCTGTATTTGCTTTTTTTGTTGGTCTCTGCTGCTGCCTGAGTGGATTCTTCTCGTTCCAGATGAGGTGTGGGTGGTGACCAGTCAGTGTCTAACTCCGATACTCGTAACTCTGAGGTTCTACTGCATCTGCCATGAAGAAAAGCCTATCTAGGGAGGAGCTAATAGGGAAGATCAAACATCCAATATGGCGGGGGGATTGTTCTCAGGGGCTGTAGGCCCAGTGAGAGGACCTAGGATTGCAGATGTCTTGAGCTCCACCTCATCTTCCAGCAATCCCCTGCTGCCAGTGTAACAGAGGGCTTCAGATTGCCATGAGCTCATCCCAGAAACAAATCAATGGAGTTAGCAAGAAAGGAGGAACAATGAGAGGAAAGGCCACAGAATGGGGGTAGATGGGGCAGCAACAGAGACTGAAGCCACGTAATTCTGAATTTTACTGTTGTTTGTTTGGTTATTTAAGTATATGAGGAGGGGGAGAGAATCAGATTCTGACCTCTGACAAATCTCCTGCTGTGGACACCATGTCACCCTCACATAATCCTCAGTTCTCAGTGCACAGGCTGGGTAGATTTAAATCAAGGTGACTTAAATCACCAAGTGGAAAGCCTCTGTTTAAATGATTGATTTTGATCAGCTTTTCCATTGGTTCTTCAGTTATTTTCTAAAGGAAGGTGCATTCTCATTGGTTGATAGAACCATGAAAACATCTGGATGCCAAACTAAACAGAGTCTTTACACTAGATCTAGGTAGCAAAAAGATGTACCAAGATAGTGCACTGTAACTATGTCAACTTATTTAAGCAAATACGTGGCTTAGTATTTGAGATTCTCATTAGTTGTACATTCTTAGTACATTAGATAATGGTGAGTGATGTTGCTTATTTAGTAGATAATTAACTTTTTGTTCATGATTTATGTCACACTACATTAGGATGGTAACTGGAATTTAATTAAACACACAAAGCAGCATATGAAACTTAATAAACACAACAACCTTAAATGTTTTAGATACGTAAACTTCTTTTATCAAAATACGTTCCATGTCTACAACTAAATGACTTATTACACAGAGGGACTAACTGCAGTCAGTGAATTAAATGGATTATCAGGGTAGCCTGGGAAAACTTTCAAATGTATTGAAGTCTCTTTAGTTATTTTCAAAACTAGTAGATTTCATCACCTCCCTGCTCATTTTATAAGTTTTCCTGCTTTTTCAACTCTCAGTCGCTTTCTCAACTTTGAATAAATAGTCCAAATGAAGACAACATTCTTTCTGTGCCTGCAGCTGGTTGTCTGACCTTTCTCAGATGGCCACTGCCACACTTCCTCTCCTGGCTGCAGCAGTACAATGTTACTGTCTGGTCGCACTCACCACTCTTGCTATATAGGATAATGAGGGTCCAGTTCAGCATCTCTGAGCTTGCAGAGTCATTTTTACTGTGTTCTGCAGGTAGCTGGTGCTGGATTTTCTCACCTAGGGCCTGCTGTCTGAGACTGGGATCTGCCAGCTCTCCTCAGCCTCCTGTCCCCGGTTTTTAAAAGCTGGCTCCACACCTTATTTATATAGAGGGCACAAATCAGTGGATTCAGGTTGACATTGTTGTTTTTTTATCTTAAATTGCTTTTTCATTTATTCCTCCATTATTGCAGAAAACTGGATTTAGTCACCATCTTGTTGGCTAGTTTAGCCATTCCCCATGATTATCCCCATTTTACAGACGGGGAACAAGCACAGAGGCCGAACTTTTAAAAAATGATTTTGGATTGCAGGGTTCATAAGTCCAAAATTCTCACTCCAAGGTCTGTGCCACCTTCTTCCCTAGGGGGCAAGAGCCAGGGTTAAGGCCAGGGGTGAGGCACTGCCAGCCAGTGGCAGAGGGCAAAACCCAGCACAGGGCAGGGCAGAGGAGGCAGCAGTTACCCCACTGGGATGAGCCCTGTTTGTAAAAATAGGGTGGAGGGGCAGAGGACCTTTTTCATTTCCCTTCCACAGGACAGTACATCTCACGTGCTTTCCAGGGTTGAGTTCTTAAAGGCACTGGCATCCTAGTACACGGCAGCTCTTCTCTATCTGATATAGATTAGAACGGTGGTTCTCAACCAGGATTACGTGTACTCCTGGAGGTACAGAGAGGTCTTCCAGAGGGTACATCAACTCATCTAGATATTTGCCTAGTTTTACAGCAGACTACATAAAAAGAACTAGCAACATCAATACAAACTAAAATTTCTTACAGATAATGACAATGGTTAGTCCTGCTTTGAGCAGGAGGTGGGACTAGATACCTCCTGAGGTCCCTTCCAACACTCATCTTCTATGATTCTATGATTTCTTTATACTGCTTTATATGCTATACAATGAAATATAAGTACAATATTTATATTCCAATTGATTTACTTTATAAGTATATGGTAAAAGTGAGAAAGGAAGTAATGTTTCAATAACTGTGTGCTGTGACACTTTTGTATTTTTATGTGTGATTTTGTAAACAAGTCATTTTTAAGTGAGGTGAAACTTGGGGTACAAAAGCAAATCAGGCTCCTGAAAGGGGTATAGTCATCTGGAAAGGTTCAGAGCCATTGGACTAGACTTGATCTGATTGGGAAATAGTGATTTTCCCCCCAAGATTTTTTCTGGATCATTTTGAGTTGTGTTGAAAGCCCAGTTGATTTTAATGCTTGCAGTCTTAAACCATCAATTTCTGGTTTTGGTTTTTGATAAAAGCCTGAAAATTTTACACTAGTTTTAATTATTTTCCATTTTGTTTTCAGGGAGTAGAGGGGGGACCCCTAGTGGCCTAAACACTATCTTAATCATCTTTATACAAAATATGCCTTGTGAGGTAGCATTTGAAAACTAATAACTTGCTGGTCCACAATATCATGGTGAAATGTATGTAACAACATTATTTGTAAAGTTATGAGAATAAACTGAAATCATGACTGAAGTGTATTTACCAGACAAGTCTGGGGAGCGGGTAAACCTGTGTCTCAAAGACAAGGGACAAGCTGATACCTCTGGCCGGGTGTCATCAAAGTTGATGGGCCCCCACCTATAAAATGGCCATTCTTTGTCAAGGAAATGGGGCAGGAACAAACATCTGCATGTCAGCAAACAGCCACAATCTTGCCCCATGAGACTAAAGGCAGGTACTTTATTTTACAGGGACACAAATACGGCTCCTTTGTCCCACTGTTTATATCACGGCAGCTTCTTTCCGGCAAATCCAGTGGAGCTGAGAACCACATGTCTCAGACTGAATCTGGGTGCCTTTTAGTCGCCCGCAGCTGTTCCCTTCAGCAGAGCCCGAGACTGAGAAGCTGCAGAATTAGAGAATGTTGCTGTCATTGTGCTTCCCTTTAACAAAGGAAAGGCTCAGAGATGATATTTTTCTTGAACTTCACTCTCTAATGGGATGCTTGGCTCTGGTGGTGTAGTTCATCTCTGTAACTTTCCTACAGAACTTCAGGTGAGACGACATCCCAGCATGTGAGATGAGTTGGGGGGTGTCTGACAAGGAACCAACAAGGCTAAATCTCATGGGGCTGGTGACCTGATATGGTTGGTTGGAAGCAGCCACCTTGACCTCTTGCCTCTCAGCTTTCCTTGAAAAACCAAGGCTGAGCCTCCTGGGTGAGGGAAATCTGCACAATGGGACTGGTGTAATGGACGGCTGCAGGGAGCCTGAGGGCTTCTCCAGATGCACAGTGAGGGCTGGATTCACAGAGGCACTGAAGAACCTAACGCCCACTTTCGGAACCTGCATCCCAGACTCTCAGCCCCAAGGATTCACAAAACCCCAGCTCAGCTGCCACCAAACCCTGGAGGCGCCTACGCTGCTCAGTGCCTACATTTTCAGAGTAAAAGTTTGCTACTTGCCTGTGTTTCTGCCTCTCACCATGTGCGCTGCTGCCTCCCTCATGCTGTTAGCTGCCTACGCCCCAGTGTGATGCAGGACTCAGGAGCCAGAGGCAGTTCTTCCGCCTAACTCGCCTGCAGGCCCTGATCCAGCAGGCATGTGCAGAGGTCGCTAACCGGATTGGGCCCCACAGGCCAGCTCACACAAAACGGCAGGGAGGAACGAGCGTTCCCTGTTAACTTTTAGCCCTGGGGTTCGGGTACTCTCCTGGAAAGTGGGAGACCCTCAGTTCAACTCCCCCTTGTGCCTGTAGAGGAGAAGTGATTTGAACAGGGGTCTCCCACCTCCTAGGAACAGTATCTAACATTGAGCTATGGGATAGTCAGAGATTGGGGATCCCTCGCTCTCCTGTTGATGCTGTCTCAAGGGTAAAATGCCTCCTTTGCACTATGGAGGCTACTTACAATCACCATGACAGAGGCTCAGACTAAGGGGTTGTCTACATTTACAGTGCTGCATTGAATCCTCTACCCATGCTTACAGGAGAGCTTCTCCCATCGGTGTAGGTACAGAGGCGGCTACAGCAAGGCCTTTGCTGGCACAGCAGAAATACCTTTAACCAACGTAGCCAGGCTGGGAAAACTTTCAAGTGCAGACGAGGCCTTAGACAGATGTTGTACATTGAACATCAGCAAGTCACACAGTGGAGCTTTCCCCAAACATCCATCCAACAGTACACGTCAGGCAGCACTCACCGTGCTGGGTCTAACGGGGACCCGTCCACCCAGGTCCACGTCTGCCCCAGGGGTGACACGTTAAGTCCAATCCAGACGTAGCTTGTGTCTCGTATCACATCCTGTGTGAAGTTCTGGGAAGTGCAAAGCCGAGAGGTGGGGTGAATGTGCTGTAACAGGCTAGAATTCCCTTAGCGCTCCCGCTCGATACCTGCTCTTGGCTACAGTGGCTCTGCCCATGATGCCAGCCGGAGAACCCATCCACACCTGAGCTAATTCACCCTCTCCCCTGGGCGGGCAGAGTCCTAGTGCAGGGGTGGGGAAATGTGGCTCCCTTTATGCAGACATGGCAACACCAGTGTCACAGGCTGAGCTGTCCCTTTATGGGGGTCCTGGATTCAGTCTCACCTGTGACTAGGCGCCCCTAGACTGAGAGGTGAAGGTGATTGAAGCTGGTGGGGCTACAAGGGCAGCCCAAGGTCAGAGAAGGCAGGGAGAGATGTGATGGGGAAGGAGGTTTGGGTGAGTAGCTCTCTGCAGAACGGCTTTGCTAAGCTCTTAGACAGGGCTAGGGGTGCAAAGGCTGCAGGAGCCAGCTTAAGGAATGTCAGGGCTGGAAAATCTGTGGTGTTCTTGTTCTGAACTCTATGTTCATAAGCCGGACACCAAGAAGGGGAGAAAACACCCCAGTGTGGCATTTGATTAACTGGAGGGAAAGGAGAAATGAGGCGGGGGGGTAGAGGCAGGCTGGATAAAACCCCTGCTGTACTGGGACTGTACTCTAGTGACACCTGTCTCTCTCCAGCTGGAGTTTTATGATCCTATATTTTATGTTACCATCTCCTCCTGGTTCTGGATCATGAGCATCCAAGAGCTCTTTCGCGAGCAGTCGTCATAGCTGAGAGTCCAGTTTTTACGCTCTTTAGACAGCCAGTAGCACTTGTCCCCATGCAGCAGCCAATCCTTGGGGCAGACTTTGCACCCGGAGTCCTCTGGTGAGAGAGATGGGATTTACAGAGGTGTCATTAGTTCTGAAAATTCAAACTCTGGCTGGCTGAAAACTCCTGTTCAAAGTTGATTTTTAATAGAAAATGCCATTTTGACCAAAACGAAAGTTTTTAGTTTGGCTGACACTTTTCCTTTTTTGATGGAGGGAGGGGACTCAAAATAGAAATACTGATTTTGGGCAGGGGCGGGGGGGTAAGAGGGAGGATTTCATTCAGTTTTGGAGGGGAAATAAACACTCAACATTTCCCCCACCTCCCCCCGCATTAGAAAAGAGAGGGAGGATTTTCACTTTTCTATTTCTTTCAAAGGACATCAAACTTTTATTTCTTTTCATATTTTTCATGAACTAGGTTTGCAGTGTATCCGCTCTAGGCCTAAATATTGCTTATGTTTTCTCCTGCAGTCATGTAAAGAGCCTTCAGACTCAATATACCAGTGAGGACTTTTCTCAGGGGTCAGTACTCAAACAGCAGAGCACGATGCTGTAGGTCCAGACTGCGGGGTGCTGGCAGAGCTGGGAGGCCAGAGAGGGGTGAATTCACTTGAAGTGTTGCTCTCTTACTAAAAGTCTGCTCCAATCCACTCACAAAATCTGGGCTTAGGTCAGGAATCACTGGCTGGGACTGTCTGGATTGGTGCAGTAAAACGTAATTCCTTGGGGTTTGACTGTGTCAGATCATAAAAGCTGAACAGAGACAGACCCAGCCTGTTCCCCGACAGGAGACCTCAAGGGAAACTCAGTGTTGAAACAAATAACATGGGTGACGGACTGAGAAGGAGGGACACCACCTATTTAGGCAGAACTGATCTCAGTACCCCAGCCTGGCAGTAGGGGGCACTATACCACTGCTAGTGCCCTGGTTCTGCTGAGAACTAAAAGCAAGGTCCACCTGGGGTCACTAAGAACATAAGAGCTTCCATATGGGCTCTGACCACTGTCCAGATTGCTCAGTGTCCTAGCTCTGACAGTGGCCCATACCAGAGCTTCAGGGGGAGAGTACAGACAGGGTAATTATGGAGTGATCCACTCATCTTTCACTCCCAGATTCAGGTAGTCAGAGGTTCAGTGTGGCACCAATCACAGGGTTTTATCCCTGACCGTCTTGGCTAATAGCCATTGATGGATCTATCTTTCATGAATTTATTTATTTATTTATAATCCAGTTACCCAGTTTTTTGGCCATCACAACATCCCCTGGCAATGAGTTCCACAGGTTAGTTGTGTCTTGTGTGAAAAAGTACTTTCCCTCGTTGTATTAAACCTGCTGTCCATTAATTTCATTGGGTGACCCGTTTTCTGTATTGTGGGACGGGTAAACAACACTTCTTTGGTCACTTTTCTCAAAACATTCATGTCCTGTTGTCTTTGTTTTCCAGGTCCATTATATCCTTTTAGAGATGTGGTGACCAGAACTGTACAGCGTATTCAAGGTGTGGGTACACCATGGATTTATATAGAGGCACGATGATATTTTCTGCCTTATTTTCTATCCCTTTCCTAACCGTTCCTAACATACTGTTAGCCTTTTTGACCGTTCTTGCATATTGAGAGGAAGCTTTCTAGAAGTATCCACGGTGACCCCACAATCTCTTTTTTGGGTCATAACAGCTCCTTTAGAACCCATCATTGCATGTGTATAGTTGGGATTATTTTTTTCCAGTGTGTACTAC